>NC_090180.1:6942006-7034506 GCF_024679245.1 Pseudorasbora parva
ATTACAGAACCAAGGCTGCTGAAAAAGTGGGCCGGCAATGTTGCACTTTCTTGTTTGGCAGTCTTTGAAAGTACAAAAAGCCACCAAAAACTGCACTCACGTCCCTTATCTTCAAGGGAAAGACTTCAGTGAACAGAACATTTGACTACAGGGAAGTGAGTGAAACTCTGTTGTTTGCTTAAAAGATATGTTCAAAAACAATGAAAGGCGACCAAAACAAGTCTGGTAGATAACAGTGCATTTTTTTGTTGCTGTTGTTGTTGGATATTCGTTGACTTACATACAGCTAGTGAATGTCTTCATAGGTGACCTTTCTTTCACAGTCTTTCTGATTTGAGTTTTGACTGCCGATCCATAGGACCCATCAATACTACAATTAGTGTTGGGGGTAACATCATATGTAACACATATAGGAAGTAAGTTACTTTGTTTTCCCATTTATTAAATGATACCTTTTCTGTCCTCCTTCTTGTTGAGAGAAATCGTGAAAAAGCTGCAGATAAGTTGTGTGAACATGATATTATAGTAGTTATAGTTTCTAGATTAAATGTGATAAACTGCATTATAACTACCCTTACTGCTTCCATAGGAATTAAGAGGGTCAGTAGCAGTCAGGTGCTGCTAATCAAATGCCTTATTTTTTCTCAGTCGCTTTGGTACACTTCTCGAATCAAACTTACAACTTGCAAAACAGTAAGTGCATTTCTCAAAACAATTTGTACAAATAGCAAAACACCATGGATAACCTGCAAAAGCCACTCTGTTGCTCAAAATCCTTAGTTCATTTCTCAAAAAAAGTAAATATCTGTGTCAATGAACATGTCAGTGCCAACAGAATGACAAGTCCTTGTGTCATTGTGTACGGATAAGACAGTCAAATTGTTTAGTCATGTTGACAATAAAACAGTTTACTCTGGAGGGATGTTCTGATGGAAATATGGCTAAAGTTTTGATGACAATTATTGTCAATTGTAAGTTACATCTTAGTGTATGTGTGAGTGTAATTGCAAGAGAATGGAAAAGATTCAAATTTACACTCTTACTGTTTGCACTGTATTTTATTGACAGAACGTCATTGAGATACAAAAATGAAAAGACAGCACTGAATAGCACACAAAAAAACCTAAAGAAGAAATGTGACCATAGGAAAAACTGTACATGCGGTGCTGTAGAAATATATGCTAGTTGATGTTTCATGAGAAGCACCTTCGTTAGAGAAAGTCAACATTCAACTGGGAGCAATTTACCAATTCAGGACAGATTTAGAAAAAAGTCTATTGGAAATATAGAATGTATAGAAATATGCTTGACTTATTATGATAACTTGTTCAACCATTTTGCATGTAAAGACTTATGCTATGAGCTTGTGCCTAAATGTTGTGAGGGATGAGACTATTCCTCAGAGACCTAATATAATACATTTTGATCAACATGACATAAGCAACTGATAATGTAGGAAACAACAGAGAATTGTTCATAATCATTTGCATGAATCTACCAATGCATTTGCAACTTGTTCAAGAAATGAGAAACTGCTTTTTTGATGTGCACAAGTGACACAATGATGTGAGAATTGAACAGGTAGTTTTGAGAATTTCAATTCTGATCTGAAAAATGTACCAAAGCGACTGAGAAAAAATGTGATTGATCATCAGCAAGAGTGACCACCTATGAAAGCAGAAGTTTTGGCAGTTTGCTGGTCTGGAGCATTCAGGTGTGTGTTAACACAATGCCAAGGCAAGGAGGAAAGACATCAGCAATGATCTGATCTTAGAGAAGCAATTGTTGTGGCAATCAATCTGAGAAGGGTCATATGGCCATTTACAAACAAATCGAAGTCCATTATTACACTGAAGATTATTCACAAGTGGAAAACATTCGAGACAGTTGTCAGGCTTCACAGAAGTGGATACCCCAGCAAATTCACCCCAAGGTCAGACTGCGCAAATGATCAGGACATTGCAAAACACCCAAACTACACCTCAGGCAAGCCTCACAGTTAACCTGTTAAATGTCAATACAAGTTCATGAAAATACAAGTATGGCTTGTTTGGAAGGGTTGCCAGGAAAAAGCTTCTTCTCTCTAAAAATAACATGGCAGTACAGCTTAGGTTTGCAAAGTTATCTCTGAACAAACCTCAAGCCTTCTGGAACAATGTCCTTTTTGACAGACAATACCAAACTGGAGATGTTCGGCCATAATGTTAGGAGAAAACTAAACCCAGCATACCAGCACAAACATCTCTTACCAATTGTCCATCATGCTGATGGAGGTCTGATGATTTTTGGCTTGTTTTGCAGGCACAGGACCTGGGCACCTTGCAATCTTTGAGTCTTCCATGAACTATGTATTCTAGAGTCAAATGTGAGGCCATTTGTCCAACAGCTAAAGTTTGGCCGAAATTGGGCAATGCACAATTAGGACATTGATCCGAAGAACACCAGCAAACCTACAATCAACATAATGGCTGATAAAGAAAAGAATCAATGTGTTTCAATGGCCCTGTCAAAGTCAAGACCGCAACCTTGATTGAAATGCTGTGATGGGACCTTAAGAGAGCTGTGATGCGAGAGGCTAATACTGTCATACGAAAAAAAAAGAAAAAAGAAAATAAAAACTGATTAATTCAATATATTCTGCTACAAGTGGCTCTAAAAGCACTTAAATCATAGGGTGTACTTAGTTTGTCTCCTATGGCTTCTACATTTTGGGCTTTATTTTTGTGTAATATGTAATTTGTTTTACATCTAAGCTTGTATTTATCTAATTTTAAGAACAGCTAATGACCAGATGATTTTTATTTGGTCCTGATGTACACTTAAAAAACTTTACTATGATTTTTTTTTTTTTTTTTTTTGATGAAACATTTTTACACTGAAAAATACTGATTACATTTTAAAGCACTAACATCTATTAGATACACTGTATGAAATGAGTAAAAGTAAGTTAAAAAAATACGTTGATCTGAGAAACGTCTCAGGTTACGTATGTAACCCTAGTTCCCTGAGGGAACGAGACGCTGCGTCGAAACGCTGTGAGAACGCCTCTGCGTTAATGCGTCGTGAAGCGCCTGTAGAACCATTCCATCGGAAAAAAGATCGATCGTCGGCGTGATGACGTCATCGACCGGAAGCTATAAAACGTCCGTGAAAACAAACAGGAACTAACTTCTGATAAAGCCTGAAGTAAGTGATCACGGACACGCCGGGAGTATGGCAGAGCGACGCAGCGTCTCGTTCCCTCAGGGAACTAGGGTTACATACGTAACCTGAGACGTTCCCTTTCGGGGAACTCGAGCTGCGTCGAAACGCTGTGAGAACGCTTATACCCACATCGCCATAGGACCAAGTGTCTCGTATGTGTGAAGCCGAAGCGCACACGGTTACGAGAGAACCTGTGCCCCTACAGTAGATGCCAGGTCTAGTTCGTAGAACCTGACGAAGGTAGAAGGAGACGACCATCCGGCCGCGTTACATATATCATGGAGGGAAGCCCCCGACAAAAGTGCTTTAGAAGCAGCCATACCCCTGGTAGAATGTGCCCGGACAGCCAAAGGAGATGGCTGCCCGGCAGCTTCATAAGCAAGTGAAATGGCCTCGGCCACCCACTTGCTCATCCTCTGCTTGGATACAGGAGCCCCCTTCTTAGGGGGTCCGAAGCAAACAAACAATTGTTCAGTTTTTCTCCACAGGGCAGCTCTGTGGACATAAGTATCCAGTGCCCTCACCGGACACAGCAGATTTAATCTTTCCTGGTCTGACGTCAAGAATGGAGGAGGACAGAAGGCTTGTAGAGTGATGGGGCCCCGTGGGCTCGTAGGAACCTTGGGGACATAACCCGGCCTGGGATGCAGAAATGCTTTCACCATCCCAGGCGCGAACTCTAGACATGAGGGCCCTACTGACAGGGACTGAATATCTCCTATCCTTTTAAGAGATGAAATGGCCAAAAGGAAGATAGTTTTCAGGGTGAGGAACTTATCCGAAACCTCCTCCAAAGGTTCGAACGGAGGTCCGGACAAGCCCCTTAAAACAATGGCCAAGTCCCATGCCGGGACCCTCGAGTGCATAACTGGCCTCAACCTTAATGTGCCACGAAGGAAGCGTGTAATTAGAGGGTGTCTTCCCAAAGACACTCCACTGCAAGGGACGTGGACAGCGCCCAAGGCCGCCACGTACACCTTAAGTGTGGAGGGGGTCAACCCTGCAGAGAACCTTTCCTGCAGGAACTCCAGCACTGTACCAACCGGGCAGTTAACTGGATCCCACTGGCGTTCTCTGCACCAAGCTGAGAAAAGTCTCCATTTCAAAGCGTACAGCTTCCTTGTGGACGGAGCTCTGGAGTGTAGGATGGTCTCTACGACCTCGGCCGAGAGACCCTCCTCTATGAGCCTAGCCCCCTCAGAGGCCAGGCCCACAGTTTCCACATCTCCGGGCGTGGGTGCAGGAATCTCCCGCCCGCCTGAGAGAGTAGATCCCTCCTGGTCGGAATCTCCATCGGAGAGCCTTCCAGGAGAGATATCAGGTCCGAAAACCATACTCGGGTCGGCCAGTTCGGGGCCACTAGGAGTACCTGGGCCCCGTCCCGGCGTACCCTCTCCAGAACTCCTGGAAGCAGAACAATCGGGGGGAAGGCGTACAGAGGCAGCCTCGGCCACTCCTGTACCATGGCATCCAGCCCCAGCGGAGCCGGATGGGTCAGAGAAAACCACCGCGGGCAGTGAGAGTTCTCTGCCGAAGCGAACAGGTCTATCTCTGCTTTCCCATAAACCTTCCATAGGAGCTCCACCACCTCTGGGTGGAGTCTCCATTCCCCGGGCCTCGGCCCCTGTCTCGACAGGTTGTCTGCTTCCTGGTTTAGGGCCCCCGGGATATATACTGCCTTGATTGACAGCAATTTCCCTTGGGCCCACAGGAGGATCCGATGTGCCAATTTGTCCAACGGACGAGACCTCAGACCCCCCTGGTGATTTATATAGGCCACCACGGACGTGTTGTCTGTTCTGACTAGTACGTGGTGGCCCCTGAGGTCGGGCAGGAACTGTTTCAATGCAAGAAACACTGCGAGCATCTCTAGCCGATTTATGTGCCAGTGCCGCTGATGTTCCTGCCATAGACCCTGGGATGAGCGACCACTCATGGTCGCCCCCCAGCCCGTGAGGGAGGCGTCTGTCGTTAGCGTTACGCGACGAACATGAGCCCCCAACACGGGACCCTGAGATAAAAACCCCGGGTTTTTCCACATGACCAGAGCACGTAGGCATCGCCGCGTGACTTTGATCGTGCGGAGCGGATTTCCCCTCGGGGAGAACCCGTGTGTTTTGAGCCACCACTGCAGTGGCCTCATGTACAGTAGGCCAAGAGGTATCACGTTGGACGCTGCTGCCATGAGACCTAACAGTTTCTGGAACTGTTTCACAGTGACGGCTCGGCCTAGCTTCTGTTCTTTGGCGGCTGCCAGGATCGACGCTATGCGTGTTGGCGATAATTGCGGCCGCATAATTATCGAGTCCCAGTTCACACCTAGAAAAGTGGTTCTCTGAGCCGGAGAAAGCACACTCTTCTTGGCGTTCAGCCTCAACCCCAGCTTCGACATATGGGCGAGAACAGCATCTCGATGCTGAACCGCCATCTGCTCTGTATTCGCTAGAATCAGCCAGTCGTCGATGTAGTTCAGTATGCGGATGCCCTGAAGACGCAGCGGCGCCAGAGCTGCATCCACACACTTGGTGAACGTGCGGGGTGACAGTGCTAGACCGAAGGGAAGTACACGATATTGGTATGCCTCTCCCCCGAAGGCAAACCTCAGGAACTTCCTGTGATGTGGACGGATGGAGACATGAAAATACGCATCTTTGAGGTCTATGGTGACAAACCAATCCTCCGATCTGACCTGCGCTACAATCTGTCTGAGTGTAAGCATCTTGAATTTGAGCTTGGCCACCGAGCGATTCAATAGCCGCAGATCTAATATCGGGCGTAAGCCCCCATCCTTCTTGGGCACGATGAAGTAACGGCTGTAAAAGCCAGACTCCCTGCTGGGAGGGGAAACCCTCTCTATAGCCCCTTTTTGCAGGAGTGTCTCTACTTCCTGTGCCATTACCAGAGCCTGCTCCGGGCCCACCACTGTAGGTAGGACACCGCAGAAAGGAGGTGGCCGACTTCTGAATTGAATGGCATACCCCTTTTCTACTATCTGCAGGACCCACTGAGATATATTTGATAGACGTTTCCATTCGTCTAGAAAATCTACTAAGGGAACCAGCCTCTCGAGGCTGGCCTCTGGTGTATTTTGAGCAACAAGCACAGTGCCCTGAAGCGGCGGACCGGCAGGGAACAACTGACTTGACTGCTCGGGGACCCCCCGAAGGGGGTGCGGACCACCCTCGGGTGGCCCGCGGAGACCGACTGCGCCCCGGCATTGCGGCAGGGTTGGCAGCGCGGCCCCCCGAGGGTGCCGTAGGGAAACGGGTACCGTAGGCAGGGGTAAGCACCGTTTCCCCACGGGGGGAACCACCCTCAGCGTCCTGACGCTTCTGGCGTCAGGAACGCTTCGACGAAGCCTTCTTGGCGATCAGGACTGTCCGCAGATCAGCCCTGCCCCTCGAAGGCTTCGTCTGAGAGCGCCGCCCCTGGTCCCCGCGCTGAGGGGGAGCCCGAGCGGCGACGCTCTGCTTTTGTTGTGCCCTGTGAGCTGAGCTCGTACTCGGCTTGGGCTGCCTGATGTCAGCGGCAGCCCCAGGGACCTGGACTCGGAGAGGGAGAAACTGCTTCAGCGCCGCAGCTTGTTTCTTTGACTCCTGGAACCTCTCGGTGACAGTGTGTACTGCGTCACCGAAGAGGCCACCAGGAGAAGCGGCGCGTCGAGCAGAAAGCTCTTCTCCCTCTCTTTGATTTCGGTGGGGTTGAGCCACAAATGTCTCTCCGTAGCCACCAATGCTGCCATCGAGCGGCCAACACATCTGGCCGTCTCTTTGGTGGCCCGGAGAGTTATATCAGCTGCTGTTCTAAGCTCATTTATGACATCACCCCCCACCTCATCGCGTCCATCTAGGTCCCTAAGCAGGTCAGCCTGATAAGCCTGCATAATTGCCATGGTGTGAAGGCATGCAGCAGCCTGACCTGCCGCCGAGTACGCTTTGCCCACCAGCGCCGACGTTGTTTTCAATGGTCTGGTGGGCAAAGTCGGGGCCTTTAGGGACGATGCCGAGGAAGGCGAGAGATGGCTCGCAAGCGTCTCTTCTACCTTTGGCATCGCCCCATAACCGTAGTGTTTCAGCCCAATGATGTTACTATAGACCGTAGTCTGAGGGCTGAACACACGGTAAGATGCCGGTCTCCTCCATGATGTTGCCACCTCGGTGTGCAAATCATGAAAGAATGGCAGGCCCCGCCGCTGAGGTTCTGAAGCGCGAGCGGGCAGGAATCTTTCGTCTAATTTACTAGAACGTCTTTTTCCTGCCTCAGATCTTTCTACGGGCCAGTCGATGTTTAATCTGGCCACGGCTCGCGTTAGAACCTCAACGAGCTCATCACTCGCAGGGGACTGAAGTGGCGAATCTTCAGTCGCGATGCTCTCAACGTCCACCTCCTCGGAGCTGGATAGTTGGAGCACCGGCGGCTCTCTCGGGGGGGAAGAAACCGCAATGCGTGCTTCCAAGCCCCGAGAAGAACCGCTGGATGGAGCGGGTGAGGGCAGAGATAAGGCAGCGCCCGTCTCAAACCCCTCCGCAACATCCAATTGTGAACCCCACGACTGCAGCCTCCGCTCTGCCTCGGCAGCAGCGGGACCAGAGCCGCGGGGAACACGAGCCGAGGCACCCTCCTCGAAGAGTGCCCGGCGGGAGCGCAGCGTTCTCAGTGGCATACGCTCACAGTGCTCACAAGCAGCCCCCTCGAGGGCTGCCTGGGCATGCTGCGCTCCCAAGCAGGCAACACAAAGAGAGTGTGTATCCCCACTCGTGATGTAGCGTGGGCAGGGATGAACACACCTCTTAAAGTTACTGCTTTCGCTCGCCATTTCTCTATCTATTTTATTTTCTCTTTTTTGTGAAATATATATGGAATATTTAACAAAGGGTGGAAAAACTCTTTCAATAGACAGACAAAAACACCAAATAGACAGACAGGTTCACACAGATCGCTTACTGAAGGCACAGAAGCTAGTTCCTGTTTGTTTTCACGGACGTTTTATAGCTTCCGGTCGATGACGTCATCACGCCGACGATCGATCTTTTTTCCGATGGAATGGTTCTACAGGCGCTTCACGACGCATTAACGCAGAGGCGTTCTCACAGCGTTTCGACGCAGCTCGAGTTCCCCGAAAGGGAACTACAGTTGTTGTATTAATAAATAAAATTGAGTAGAAATAATTGGGGAAAACATTTACAAACTAATATTTATGAGAACTTTTATAGTTTTATTATAAACTCTTATTTCCTCTTAGGGCAAACACGTTCAGCAGACAATAAAGTTGGGGAATCCCTGAATTGCAAGCAAATATGAAAAGGTGTAAATTGTACATTTTGATGTCTTTGAAAGACAAAAGGCTTCCAGCGATAGTTCTTAAATGTCTCACTTGAATTTGACAATTCAAATAATAATTAATGTGTTTGTCAGGTGCTGATAAGATTTGCAATGTTGATAAACATTAAAACAATAAAAGTCAAATGATTTCTGTAAATCCAGTGATCAAATGTTGTGTGGGTCTCAGTTTTTAGTGATAGGCACATGACTGGCTCGGTGTGCAATTCCAATTGCCTAGAAATCTAGACGCACCCTAGCAGCAGCAAATCTAATCTGCTGCGAGTGTCGTCCAGCAACTCTCGATAGACTAAGCTGGAAAAACCAAACTCTGGTCAGGCCAATCACATCGTGTATAGAGTCGGTGGGCGGGCTTAACATAATGACGGCAGAGTTGACGAGGTTCTGCATGCTTCTTGTAAACAAAGAAGAGGTCTTTCGAATCTCGTAACTCTGGAAGACTAGTAGTTAAGCTTTACTTTGAGAAAAGAACAAAGAACGGCACTGAAATCATTCTTAAGAAGGGAAGATATGTTCGGAGTTTTGTCGACCGGATATGGCGAAAGTTTAATCTATCAACTAGCTCCTCTTCACGTTGCTCTGGTTGGTTGTAGCACTATCTAAATGCGTGCAGAGGGAGTTTGAAAGACAACCGTTTATCCCGCCCCTCGGATTGAGCCCTGTCAATGGCGAGTTCCCAGACCAAACATCTGGATGTGGGTCTAGCTTGTCAGGCTACAATTCCACAAACCTGGAAGACCTTCTAAACATTGCAAAATTGTACTGTATTTCATGTCACATGAGTATATCAACTACAATAAAGTTCAACAGTGCACCCCTTGCACCCACTTTTTCAGCAGCCTTGGTTCTGAGGAGGACAAAAATAAAATAAAAATAATAAAAATAAAAACACCTTTTTGTTTTTACTTTTATGTTCGACTTGTACTGGAAGCAATATCACAAGTGCAACAACAATACAGCACAGGCTACTACTGTGTAAAACAGCATGATGCGGGTGGGATATTGCTTTTATTCAACAGTGTAATAAACAAAAAGTAAATACTATCTATAAATACTACTATAGAGTATCTGACAGTTCACACACATACATGTTAACAGATATTTTCAATATTTTTGCTCTACCTACTAAAACAGTTTCAAATAAAGTCAATGTAGAATCAATCGTTGTCTCTCTCAACACAGCAGTGCCATACCTGAACGAATCCTTGTTTAAATGAATCGTTTGAGCAAAACATTCAATTCATTGTAAAGAAATCTTTGCCACTGTTTGCCACCTAATGGTGGAACCAACAGTCCATCTAACACACAAACAGACATGTGCAGCGATACAAACAGTCAAATGCACATATTCACCTTGTTTAATCTCCATCCATGAAAGTCACTTTGTACAATAACTCAAAATATAACAAATCTGCATGTAACAATAATGATTAAATGCAAAATAACCACTCATAGCTGACATAGATACTTTTTTTTAATTAATCCACAAACTGCAATTCTGCACTGAATTTAACAAATGGGAAATGCACTGAGATGAAATATTTATGATGAGCTGTGAGTTTCTAAATTACTACTACCTCTATTTATGTCCCTTCATTAAATATTCAAATGAAGACAAATTCTTTCATAAAGACAATGCACTTGTGACAGTGCACGTTGTAGCTAACACTTTCAGACGCTTAAATGAAAAACTAAAAAAAAAGCAAATGTGCCACATTACATTTGTCCACGCTTGCAAACAGCACCAGAAGTTTGTCAGAGTGGATTGAATCAAAGCAGTACACTCTGTTGAAAAAAAGCATTGCCAAATGGACTAAACCTACAGGACCGCAGGTTTGTTATTGTTTAATGTTGTCTAGTATACTTGGACTTGTTCATGTTAAGTGGTTTTGAAAGGAGTTCCCACAGGATGTTGTGTATACACATGTATTTAAAGGCAAGTAAAACTGCGTGCTTTGATTTGACCTACATCTGTGTGTGTGTGTGTGTGTGTGTGTGTGCGCGCTCCCCACATACCTAACAGGACTGTTGCCTACATCTAGGTCCTCAGCTGTGATGGCTCCGACAATGATGCCCACTGGTGCGTCCTCGTATGTCTCCATGCTATAAGACAGCCGGCTGAAGACAGGAGGTTCCTCCACATCCAGAACATTTACTTTGACTGTGGCAGTGTCCTTAAAGGGTCCCAGATGCAGGAATCGATGATCAAGAGCTGCATTTGAAGCTTCTACTTTAAAGGTGTAGGCCTTTCTGGTTTCATAGTCCAGGCGCTGTTAAGAGGATAATGAGATATCATCAGTTTTAAAGCGGATCTCTTCATTTTTTGTCTTTTGTGTCAGCAAAGAGTAGTAATGTCAAATTGTTTTTGGATGTATATTGTCAAAGAATACCAAAACACAACTGACATTATTCTAGTCATAAAACCAGTAAAGTAAATATGGTTTATACAACAGAGGGCTCATGCAGAGATCAGAAGTGAGGAGAACGGAAAGGAAAGGCTGCTGCTCACTCTACCCTGGAATCACAGGAGGGAGAATAAAGGAAAAGAAGAAGAAAGCAAGGAGAAAAGTCTTTGGTCAGTGCTCTTGCATCACTGTGCTCATTCAGCCATGTAAATGCAGAATTTGGCACATTCACGCCAAAGAGTTGCGGCGCTACTTTGGGTTTCCATGTTTTATGGGGATATTATGTGGATTTATAAGATGTTTGGCCAAAACATGTCCCAACAAGGACAACAATTTTTGATATTGCCATTTTTGATTGCAATCCTATAACACAAGGTTTACCCCATCCCCCACCTACACACGCACACACACACACACACACACACACACATGTTGGTCTATGTGGTTTACAGGGACTCTCCATAGGCGTAATAGGTTTTATACCGTACAAACCGTATTTTCTATCCCCTTACACTGCCCCTGCCCCTAAACCTACCCATCACAGGAAACATTCTGCATTTTTACTTTCTCAAAAAAACATATTTTAGTATGTTTTTAAGGCGATTTGAATTATGAGGACATTTGATATGTCCTCATAAACCACATTTATAGTGTAATACCAGTGTAATACCCATGTAGTTATACAAATTTGTGTCCTCATAAACCACATAAACAGGCTCACACACACACACACACACACACACACACACACACACACACACACACACACACACACACACACAGTCGTGTTTCCATGTTTTATGGGGACTTTCCTTATGCGTAATGGATTTCATACTGTACAAACTGTACATCCTATCCCCCTACACTGCCCCTGCCCCTAAACCTACCCATCACAGGAAACATTCTGCATTTTTACTTTCTAAAAAAAAGTACTTCTGCATTTTTACTTTCTTCTGTGTGATTTATAAGATGTTTTCCTCATGGGGACCTAAAAATGTCCCCACAAGGACAAGGATTTCGGATATTGCCATCTTTGTGGGGACATTTTGTCCCCATAACGTAGGGATTACCAGGACACACACACACACACACACACACACACACACACACACACACACACACACACACACACACACACACACACACACACACACACACACACACACACACACACACACACACACACACACACACACACACACACACACACACACACACACACAGACACACACACACACACACACACACACACACAATAATGTCTTAGGAATGGAATGACAGACAAAGCATGAAAGAATGGCGCATGAAAATTAGCTTAATTAGCAACTTAAAAGAGCAACTGCAGAACACAAATGATAAATCACGCCGTGCTGATTAGTATTTTCCCCACTAATAGTTGCCTGATTGGCTGTGTATGATTGTAGCTTGAAAAATGAACATACTACAAATGTTAAAAGATAAAAGACGTGCTTCATGTGCATACATCTATGCACATTCAACTATATTCAAGTCTCAAATATTATTTTACAATTGCTCATCCAACATAATTACATCAGGCTACACCAAAAAGCTCCATAAGATAAAAATAAATAAATAAGCGAGACAAAAGCCAAACCAAAACAAAGTAAAACCATTCCAAAAATAAAATAAAAAAACACTTTTAAACTTAATACTTTATTGCAATGGAAGCAATTCTTCAGCATCTACATCAACAGATTATTAAAAAAAAATCGACAAATAGATTAATTCATTTTCTGCGCTCCACTACATAAAACACTGGAAATCAGAGTGCAATGAAACGAGAAACTTTTACTGCGCTCGTGTAGTTAATGAGTTCAACTGTGAGTAAAAAGAACAATTTGTACAGTCTGTTGAAAATACAAAAACAATACACAAAAAGTCTTCCAGAACAGCAAGGGTATATCAGTCCTCAAAAAGACACTTTCATCAAAAAAAGACAGATTACAAAGACAACTTACTGTTGTCATTGTCAGCCAAGAATTTCTCAAAGATCTTACGCTACTTAAAAGCCATCAGCTTCATGTCTACAATACACAGCTGTTCTGCAGGAGGTATTGTCACTGGTGACAGCACACAGCAGTTATGTCTGCCATTGTCATTTCAAGCTCGTGTTGAGATACACGTCTGCAGGCTGAGCTCGTAGTGCTGACCATGCTAAAAGAATAGGGTAGAGTGAGGGAAAACGCCCCCATGGGGTAAAATGTTTTTCCCAAAATAACCACTAAAATCAAGATACGTTTTTGTTGTTGCTATGGACTATGTTGACCAGATTGACTGCAAAGCTTAACCTGGTGATGTATGAGAGAAAATGGATTTCACGTTAAATTATATAATTTTTAACAGTAAGAAAAAAAGTGTTTTAAAGCTTGCTGTTTTGCAGAACATCACAGTTATATATGCTACGAGAAGAGCATGGCCTCTATTAGGGATTACTTGTTATTTAAGGAAAATATTATATTTTCAGTATGTCATAACCTTTTTTTCAAAGTCTGTGGGGTAAAATGTCCCCACCCACATAGAATAAAACGCCCCCAGGGAGCATCCAATTATCATAATTACTGTAGTTATCATTTTCTGAACATCCTATTCTTTGTTTTTCCATCAAATGTAATCTAACTAGGTGGTTGAATAAAAATATTTGAAAAATGACCTCACATTAGCATCTGTTAGCTAGGTAGCCAGTCAGTTAGCATCAGCTAACAATATTTGTTTAGAAAATATTGATTTTCAGCATGGTTCCTTATTATTTGGCTTGTCTTTTTAATTTTAAGCGAAAACTTGTACCCTGATTTTGACAGTACAGAGTTTTATTTTAAATTTGACAAATTGTTATGGCAGAGTGGGGCATGTTACCGTGGGAGGCATTTTTCCCCACCTATGGTAAAATGCCAATTTGGTACGAATTCAGTTTTTGTTAAAAGAATAACTCTACCCTAACTAAGACATGACAGGACAGAGACCCAGCCGGCCAATCGGAAGCAGACAAAAGCCCCTAGCAACTTTTGGTCACTGTGTAGATTGTAGCATTTAAACATAGCTTTTAGCATAAAACATAGCTAAAACTATATTATTACAAAATATAGATTCTGTTCTATATATAAAAAAATAATAATAATAATAAAAAATAAAACATTTGTTTGAAAATGTCCAGTTTCCTGTTATTTGTGTCATGTATGCCTCAGTAACAGAGTCACATTGGACACCTTTAGATGCCACTGTTTATGTAGTTGTTTCAGAGTCTTCTGACTCTTCCTCTGAGAATTAACACAAAGGCCTGTTTCTCTGTTTTGGATTCTCTCCACTCAAAAGAGAATGCTAATCAGATGCTAGTCCATAGAGTTGTTTTGTTGTTCAATACCGTGCACATACCAACACTTTAATTAATTCCCCTACTAATTGACATTTATTCATGAATTTTTAATTACATTTCTACACTGCAAAAATTCGTTCCAACTTTAAATTCTTGTTTCCTCAAAGAAATATAAAGGCATTTTGATGATAAAGTACTTTCATAAGACATCCCACTCTATGTATAATAAAGCGGCACATTTTTTTTAAAGCTACTACTGTACATGTAAAACTGGTACAATGAGGAAGGAATCACTGAGTGCACCATTAAGATAATCATATGTTGCAAGAGCAAAGCCCACCTTTCATTCCTGTTGATAATATAGACAATTGTCCCTTGAAGCATTACTTCAGTAGATCCTCTTTATGCTCAAACCAGTACTGAGAACAAAGCCGCGAGACCCCAAATGTTCAGCCTTGCGTTTCAGAAAAGTCCCTGTGTAGCAGAGCATGTAGGGGTGTGATGAAACAGCTCATCAAAGAGAAAAAAAAGGAGAGGGAAGTCTGTTATTGAGGACAAAGAAAGGAAGGGTTCATCATCATTGACCCTCCTCCATGGCCTACGGTGAGGATCCCACATATCCATTTCCAGACTTTTTTTGGGTCACCAGATCATGGCACGCTCATTTTGCAATGTAAGGACTATGTCTCTTTGTCCTGTTCAACCTCAGCTTGGGGAATAAAACAAGTGGAGATAAAAGACGGAATGAAGGACGGACAAATATTTTCAATGTGCCTTTTTTAGATAATGAATTATGGGGACATTTCACAAATAGGGTACAAAAAGAGGCTCAGATAGTGTATGGATGGATGGATGGATGGATGGATAAATGGATAAATGGATGAAAGGGTGTATGGTTGGATATATAGTTGATCTATCTTATTGTGAGAGGCATAGTCCGCTAAAATGCTTTTATATTCTTCATACACATCTCCCCATCTGCTGCAGAGAGAGAGATAAATAGCAGCAGTGGCCTGTCAGTATGTGTCCACAGACTACATAGCTTTGGGTAATGAAAGAGTAACCTTCTACTCCCTGTAGGATGAGAGCACTCTAAACCCGTTCTCACTCCCAAGGCTTCAAAATCGGAAGCATGGTCAATGCCTTTCCTGTCACAATAAAGACACCAAAGGTACCCCTAGGCATCCCTATATCGGCACGCTCCATTCATTACAATGTGAAACCTTTTACGTCATACACAGACGCGCAGGGCATGAGAACATTATCGCCATCAATAAATTATAATGATTTCGCCATTATGACATGTTGGAGTGTGATTCTCGATTTAATCAGCCAGCATAATTCTATTTGCACTTATTTTATTCATGCTATTTAGACACATTTGAACATATAACCCAACCACATTCCATCCCTAAACCTTAAACCTTAAACATATGATATAAAACACAGGATATAACAGTCAGATATGAGTGCATGCACAATTTATTCAAAAAGGGCAAATATTTCAAGTGTTCCGAGGCCAAACGACTGATTTGTGTGGAAGGAAATCGCCTAAAGTGATCAGTGTCTCCAACCGCCGGAGATCATGCAGACATTCAAATTTGAAAAAATTCAGATTTCATAGTGAAATTGCATTGGCTCTCGTGTGTCTCGTGACCAATTAAGTTATTACGTCACATTTGATTGTAAAATGTCATTGGCTCTCGTGTGTCTTATGACCAATCGTGTCATGCTATAGAGTCGGGTGTATCTTTTGAACGAGATATGACGTGCGTTCACGGAGCGGCGGGATCATCATTTCAGCGATTAAAATCTTCTTTACATAAAGATATCGGATGACTTCAGAAAACTTGGAATGCAACATGAGTTATGAAGGGTCAAGTTGGACATCACTTGTCTCTTCTTAAGAGCGATATCTTTTAAGAACCATTTTATGATCAATATGAAAATCAGATTCAAAACTAATCTGTCATAACCATTTCTACCTTTAATAAATTAGATGAACTATAACTCCTTTATATTTAACCGAGTGATTTGAGAGATTTTGGTGTGCTTGCGTGCTGTGTATCTTTTCAATTCCACACTCTAGGTGCCATTTGGATGTCTGTGCCAGGACTCTGACAGGCCCGTCTTTGAGTGGTTGTAAACACCCTAACCACAAGGGAAATAGGGTAACATAAGTGCCTTTCTATGTGACTATTAGGGTTTTATCCTAAGTACCTACTACCTCTTTTAAAAAAGTTTTATTTGAGAATAGAGGGAGTTCATTTCTGTACTAGATGTAGTATCAGCATGTTGTGGAACTATGTTGTGTTAGTTAAGATGTTCTCAACCTTGAGAGAATCCAGTATTCTCTGGGTGTGCATGACTTATCTAGACAAGTTCTATGAGTGTGTGTGCCACATCTATGCATGCCTTATGTTAGAGATGGATATTTCTGCAGACGAAGCCAGCCTTGGAGACGCTGGTCAGCGGCATATGATGTCACAAGTGATGCAAAACTAGTTACTGGGAGACGACCGGTCTACCTAGTTTAGAGATATGTCCTGCTATCTGTCCATGTGTGGAAAATTGCTTACATTGCAAGTTTTGTGAACCAATCAGAAGCTCCCTTCCCGGGAGAGAGAGAATTCTGTGCCCTTGAAATGGGTAATTGGTGTAAGGTAGAGTCTGGCCTGCGACCTCCTCGTGAGACTCTGAAGCTGACACTATGAAACTGCAAACTATTCTTCAGTAAAATTATCTTCGATGATTGAACCTCCTGACTCCTTCATTTCGCATATCTGGTCTCTGGGTCTTAAACTGTTACCCCCAACAGTTAATACTTTTATACTGTGTTTGGTCAGTTTTTGCAATAAATACCTGTAACTGTACTTTTATTTATGTGTTTTATATTGTTTAGAAAGTGGGTATGTTTAGGGTAGGAGTTGGGTTAGTTGCTCTAAAAATATAAAAGTAGCTTTTATAAATGCTAAGAATTAAATGCATCTTAATATGACTCATGTGATACAAAAGGCACTTGACCATGCTTCAGATTGTTGATGCCTTGGGAGTGAGAATGGGTTGGCATGCCAGCCTCATCCATACGCCTTTACCAAGGCATTTGTTTCAGCTAAGCTCTTATAGCATAGCCAGCACGTCTGTGATTGGCCATGTAACAGGACGTCTGAGGGGATTTCTACTTGTCACATCACATCAAGGTAGATGTCCATGGGCACACTCATTTATTCATGTCCACTAAATATAAAAAATATTGGGAGCTTTCGTGGGGAAACTCAAACAATGTATTTTTATATCCCCCTGAGAGGTCAGCACACCCAATATATGTCTTTTTTTCACATGTTGGCAAAACAGGAATGGGAAAGCAATGTTCTAAGGAAAACCACAAAGAACATAATGAATTGATAAGTCCAAGAGCAGCCATTGCGTAGTGTGGGTTAAGTGTTCACGCTTTTATGGCTTTATGCATTATTCATTCAGGATGCTTTGGATGGCCATCCAGTAATAAGATATGACTCACCTCGGGTACACACACACACAAGCCTCTGAATGAAGAAGCACAAGGGGTTATTGCTATCATCCTTGAATTCATGTGTGTGAAAAAGAGATGCAAATGGCATTGTGATTTGCATCTGATGTCACCTGGCCTTAGCCAGAAGATAAATATTGCCTAAACAAATGTCCAAATGTCAAAGAATTCACTTACTGGGTGGTAAAGGAGCTCCTGTTTCATTCGCAATAATGCTATAGTTACGTGCAATTGCGCTATATTTGTGTGCTATATTGCCATACAAATAGCTTTGTAAGTCATTATTATCTAATAATCTTCTCCTCTATAGCACTGTAGAAATCTTACATTTTCGCAGTGCGAAAGTTGAGTTGGGCCGCAGAACCACCTTGTTCACTGGGGATGCGCTTCAAATTTTTTTGAAACATTATGCGGCATTCTGTTCCTTATCTTTAAAGCCATACGCTGTTTCCCTTTCTACATAACATCTAAATCAGTCAAATCATGTAAGATGACAGTCGAAAGCCATACTAAGAAAAAATGTTTGAACACATATTGAGCTGGAAAGGAAATGCTGTTCCCTAGGTTGCTTTCCGAGCACACAATATGAGATAGCCTACTGTCTCACATTGGGAGTGAGAATGGGTTGAAGATTTTTACATGGACAAATGCACACAAAAATATGCAAAAATGCCTGTCTTGGGATTTTTCATTTAAACACAGTCAATTATGCCTCAAGTGAACATAAACAATTGGGAGAGTATTCAAATGTTTGTCAGCATATTAAGAGCATTTAGTCTAAAAGTGACAGCAGCCATTTAAGAATAAGAAAATCATTGAAACATTCACTACTTCTCAGTAAATAACCTTAAGAAGAAGCAATGTATATATAGAATTTTTAATTTTACATTTGATTACTTCAGATCACTATTATTATGAGAAGTGGTTTTTTTTTTTTTTATTGTTTATTTTACAGTATTATTACTGACTGTGAAACTCCCTGAAAGTACCGATTAAGGGCTTGGGGGTCATTTTGGTATTGTGAACACATTGGGAGAGACCCCTTACAAAGTTTGCTTAGGGCCCCCAGAAGTCTAGGACCAGCACTGCTTTGTACACTGTAAAAAAGTATGTTCAATAAGTTATGACAACATATGTTTTTACATTGTTTTAACTAATCAAAATAAGTTTAGAAATCTTAAACTTTTTTTATTAGTTATACACAGCCGGATCTCAGGAAAATGCGTATAAATAGTACGAGTGTGCAATGTTGTGGAATGTATACAACAAAACTCATTTTGGCGTGTCTATGCCACACTGTTTTTCACTTGCATATGATACGCATTTTATGGAGTATTACATACAAACTTAATTAATAATGAATAATATTCAGCAGGGACACATTAAATTGATTGTTAACGTTACAAACGATTAAGATTCAAATCTAATACTGTTAATAAATAAATATACTGCTCATCAAAGAATCAAAATAAATTTTAAATGATGAGACTGATAATGATGACATAAAGCCATACTCTACCTTTTTCAGTATGACTGTTCCTTCTTGTGTGTCCTTATTGCTGTAAATATCAAACATGGAGCCCCCGTCCCCAGGAACGATGCTATATTCCACTTCAGCATTCTTCCCAGAGTCCAGATCATGAGCTTTGACTCTTCCCACCGATGAGCCCACAGGTGAAGATTCAAGAACACGCAAGTGAAAGATACCTGTCGGGTAAAACAGCGATCAAACTCTGCCCTCAGGAATAGTCATAACACCCTACATCACATTTACACATCACTCTGAGAGGTAGTTAACAATAATCATCCACTAATCACTTCAGGAGCTCTGGAGAAAAGTGCTGGAATACTAATCACATTTGCAAATTCAAATCTATTTAGTTGTTTGTGTTTGGCAAGAGCCCTTGAGGTCTTAATCATGGCTAATTGCAAATTTGAGGTTCTTCTCGGGTCATGCATTTACTGTATACTGTTTTAAAGAAAGCCCCTCTATGCAATCAGTGACTGCCATTAACTGAATTAAACAGTTCAAATAATGGACTCATGTTTAAGGTTTCCGAAGAGCAAAGCAAATATGAAACCAGATTAAATTCACATTAAGATGAACCCCAGGGATAAAGTGCTGCTGATATAGAAATGCTGACAGTATACGGTAAGCCTCAGGGTGCTCTATAATGACTCCTGCAAGTCTAGAAACATCTGTTTTTGAACATACTTTTAGAAAACCGTGGTGGGTTGTCATTGACGTCACGGAGAGTGATATTGATGGTAGTGGTCCCAGCTAAGCCCCCGAGCTGACCGCCCATGTCCTTAGCCTGTATGGCCACCTGGTACATTTCTTTAACCTCCCTATCCATATTGGGTAGGGCAACTCTTATGACCCCTGAGAATGAGAAAGAGAGATGGCATGAAAAAACAAACAACATAAATATATTTACAGTATAGAGAAATAATATTACACTGTACAGATTATTTTTAGTTAAGTAAACAATGGTAAAAAAAGAAAGAAAAATAAAATCAACAAAGATTTTATTGTAATCAACAATAGATTTTTACATCTGCATCCAAAAACATCCAAAAAGTAGTTCAGTCCTGTTTGCATTCATGAATAATTAATATGGCTTAACAATTTGCTAATTATATTTTGCATTGTTGCTGTTGAGTTTGTTTTCATATTTAATAACTTGCTATCCTTCTGTGTTCTATCCAAGTGTTGAGGTCTTTGTCGGGAAAACGCACACACACACACGCACGCACACACACACACACTGGCCTACTCCAGTCTACACCTCCATAAATCATTCTAATATATAGATTAGAATGATTGCTTAGAAAGGGTGCATTAAATTATTTTTTTTTAAAAAGTTTTCAATGCTGTATAAAAGTATTAATGTATTCAAATAAAAAATATTTAAAAAAGCAAAGAAAACTCACTCACCCCAAATGGCGGTTTACTTCCCTAAAATAAATATATTACATATTGCACACAAAAACTAGAAGGTTTTTTTTTTTTTTTCTTGATCTAATAATAAACATGACTAGCTGGTTTTAAGTACATCCTAAGAGCAAATCTAAGAGAATCTAAAACAAAACTAGTTTTAAAACTCAATAGAAATGTTTTATAAAATGACATGAAACACATAATAATAGTGACATTTACTAAATAATTAAGTAAACTTGAACTCAATGAGAGTGTTGCCATCAGTTCTAACAACTTGATTCTCTGCTGATGGATGTAAAGAGATGAGTAATGCATTTGAAGAATTAAACAGTCCTTCATTAATCTGCAATGCTTTTTGGAGCTGTGAACCTCTGATATTCTTCTAAAGACTAATCAGTCCTAATAGCCCCCCTCTCAAAGGAGCTACTTTTTGATCAGATGATGACAGCATGACACAAGGTGAAAAAATGCCAAAGGCAAAGCAGTAGAAAGGTTTTGAGCAGAGTGGTGAGCCTGACTCAGTAGAATGCAAAAGACCATGTGTTAAATATAGCAACCACCCAAAAATAATCTATCCCTCACCTGTCTTAGGGTCAACAGAGAAGTAGGGCTGACCATAAATAATGCTGTACACGATCCGTGCGCTGTTTCCGTAAGTGGGGTCATCAGCGTCAGTGGCGGTGATTTGCGTCACATATGTGCCTGCATGATCACGAAAGAAACCATAAGAGGCCATCAAATGATACTCAAATTTCCACATGTAAAGAAATAATGATGAATACAGACCATATAATCCTGAGATACTTCCCTTAAAAAAATACTGATCGTACTGCAATTGTAAATAGGCATGCATTGTGCAACATATTTATGGTTTATGTTTGTCTCAATTTGTTTAATCATGCATCAGCCAGAGGAGAAAGGAATCTTTGCTGAGTTTTGGTTCCTCCAAGGGTTTCTTCCACATCCGCTGAAATATCTCAGAGAGTTTCTCTCAGTGTCGCCTTTGGCATGCTCACTGTAAGTTGTAAAGCAGTGTTCTTTGAAAAGCTGCTTCAGAACAATGTGTATTAAAAGACAAAAATATATAGTGATAGGTTTTATATCTTTAATATAAATGTGTACTTCATCAAATTAGATCACTATGGTGTAAATATGAATATATAAAGACCAGAAGAATTTGTTGTTCAAACAATACATTTAATGTTTTCAAGTTGAAATAAAAAATCATTAAACATATTTTGTATATGCATGTTTATTGTCAATTCATTATGTATATGTTTCTTTTTTATTATTTGTTTTTGGCCTTATAATGTTTAATCAAAATGTCATTGTCTTCTCCAATCAATTAGTCCACATAAACCCTACACTGTAAAAAAAAAAAAACTTTTTTATGGTAAAAACTGGTAGTTGTGGTTACCAGAAAATTACCGTAAACAATACGGTAGCAACATTTTAGGTTTTACAGATTTAAGTTTAATTTACAGTAAAAACAAAAAACTAAAACATATTTCATTAACTGAAATAATGTTAAATTACCAACTTATTAATATATTAATATGTACCTTTGATATTTACTGACAAGACAACCTCCAAACGGTGGTGATGAGAGTCACATGATGGTAACACACATGCCATTTAAAAAATGGAATAAACATGAATTTAACAACACTAGATGTAACATAAAACACTAATGTAAAACTGAAAAAAAAAAAAAAAAAAATTCTGGGAATGTCAAATTTCTGGCTTCTTTTTCACTTCCAAAAACTATAAATTTAATGGCATTTTAGTGTAAAATTACATTAAATAAGGTTAGATCTATGGTTATTCACAGAATAGGTCTGAAACGTTCTGTTAACCAATTAACAGTTTTTTCACCATAGCATTTTTACTGTCTTTTACCGTTAAAATCACAATATTTTTTACAGTGTAAACCCTTCACAGTCAACTGCAAGCTGTGTGTATCATTCACATTTCAAAATCCAACAATCAATTGATAGAACCAAGTCCTCTTCTTACATTTTTTTTTCTTTTTGGATAATAATAATAGTTACACAGCGACTTCTGTTTCATCCAACACTTTCTAAATACCAATTTGTACATATTTGTACAAAGTGGCTAACTGGTATGACCTCACTCGTATGAAGTCGTATGATTTGTCTTTACTGCAGTGATGGGTATGTTTAGGTGCGGGGTCCCCATATGAATTGACCAATTCCTAATAGTGAGGTCCTACAAATTCATAAGAATTAGCTCTCCTAAAATATTTACGAATTGCCGTGAGATTGGGTTGGTTTCATCGCAAATTCTAATCAGTGCTAAATTATTTTATTCTCAGTATTATTTGTCATGCTAAATCATATTTTCTACGCTATTAAAAAAAATGTGAGTACACACAGAAAAATAGGGTGTCAAAATTGTACCTTTAGGGGTACAGCAGCTTGTCGCTGGGGCAGTACCCTTAAAAGAACAACGTTGTACCATTTTTACCACAAAAAGGTTCATAGTAGTACCTTAAGGTACGCATTTGTACTCAAAGGTACTAATATGCACCTTTTAGGAGTAAAACAGGTACAAAGATGTCCTTTTGAGGGTACTGCCCCAGCGACAAGCTAAAGGTACAATTTTGACACCCTATTTTTCTGTGTGTAGGCTGCATAAATGCCATCTATTGCACTAGGGTGCTAATCTAGAAATGGGCTTAAAAATTATCAGTTCAAAATATTGTTTAGAAATATAATAGTACAAAGAATTGAGAATTGAAAGAGGGGAAACACGCTGTTCAACCGCATTTGGGATTCGTTTTCAGATCATTTATTTAGTTGTCTGACCAGATTGTCTCCCAACCTGGGCAGTTGAAATGTGCTCAAAAGCCTTCTAAAACTACCGAAACAGACCAGGTTAACCAGCTTGGCCAGTAGGCTGGTTTACACTGTTTTGCAGCAGGCGTAAATCAGTGCAGTTAATTACACATAGGACACATTATCAATTTATATCATTCAAATCAGTTAAATGATTGGTTAGGCATAAATAGGACAACCGGAAACGGGAACACTTCCTAAGACTGGCAACTACGCTAATATCAGTCTCTCTGTTTATTCCGAGGTTTACTGTAGTCAGCCGGATCTGGGCAATATCTAGATCAGATGGTCGACCTGCGCCTAGACATGGCCACATAAAGCATGATGTAGTCAGCCGGATCCTGGCCGGATCCACATCAGATGGTGGACCAGACACGACCCCAACACATCCATGAAGTGTGAAGCAGGGATTGTGTCAACTAGACTCTCCCCTGTGAAGGACTCATCGACATGACAGCCAGTGGCACTGATCCTCAACAAACCCATCTCCATACCTATCTTTAACCAGATGGAACTGGGTAAATATTCTGAAAGTTCCAATCCAATCTATCTTCTGACCTGTAATGCCGCCTGAATCATAATCACTGTGTGTTCGTTGGCAAGAGGAGAACTGGCACCCTGACTGAGCCTGGTTTCTCCCAAAATTTCTTTCTCCATTCTGTCACCTGATTGAGTTTTGGTTACTTGCCACCGTCACCTTTGTCGCCTTTGGCTTGCTTAGTTGGAGACACTAAATATTCAATGATATTATAGATTTGGCTCCATCACTGAACTTACTTAAGCTAGACTATTAGTCTATTTTCTTCTAGATCTGCTGTACAGCAGAAACAAACTTTGTTGCATTATTTTTCTGTTATCACTGTAAAGCTGCTTTGAAACAATCTGTACTGTAAAAAGCGCTATATCAATAAGAGTAACTTGACTTGACTACTAAGAGCAACAACATAATGTCTAACATCTTTCACTGACCTTGAACATGTATGTGAAAAATAAAGAAGAAGAGTTCAGATCATCACATCAAGACTTAATTTAAAGATCCATGGTTTGAAGCCACAATTTTACCACAGTCTAAAACAGCCAACCATAACATAATGAGAAGTGAACTCACCGACGGGTGACATCTCTGGGACGCTGGCTGAGTATGGGCCCTCCAGGAACTTAGGCTCATTGTCATTGATGTCCTGGACTTTGATAATAAACTCCGACTCGGGCTCTAAGGGTCTGCCCGTGAACACGTCCACAGCCTGCGCTCTCAGTGTGTAATAAGGCTTCTCTTCTCGGTCCAGGCTCCTTAAGGCATGGATGTCTCCGGTGCTTGGCTCAATGGTGAAAATAGAGCCAACTCCTTCTCCTGAGAGTGTGTACTTCACCATACTATCTCCCTTATCCAGGTCAGAGTGAAGCTGCCATGTGAAAAGAAACAATGAGAAATCTAACTGGGAGCTGGTGAGTAAATTATTACTCAATACTATAATTGAACTGTAAACATATGCAAATATATGCAAATACCAAATCAGCAAACAAAAGCAAGAGACATTTGTGTTACAAGACAAATCATTTATAATACACAAATCTAGCATATCCAATGAGAAATGTATTTTAATCCATTCATTTACAGTAAATTAGATTAGGGCCTAGTAAATTAGGGCCTATCCAAACCAATCCTATTTCAATCTCTGATCATGTGACTGCATGTTGGCTAACATGTGGGTGGCATATCATTACCCACAGAGTTTGAGCATGTCCAAAGAGGATTGATGCGGATAACCTTCAGTTATTTATTTTCTGTTAGAGGCTCAACAACATTGATTTATTTACAGCATGGATATTCTTCAGCTGAAAATATAATGGCTTTACTAAAGGATTTATAGAATAGTTTTTTTTCAGACAAGATAAAAAAACTACTAAATAAAAGATTGCAAAGCACAAGGATCCTGAGATAATAGAATGTTGCAGGGGGCCATTATCTCTTCAACTCAGAGGAAGTGTAAGGATAAACCACATTTTTCAACTAGCGAAACAGAGTTTGATCCTCTGACTGGAAAGGAAGGATTACGTTTGAAGTTATCGAATTAATACTATGTAAGGACAAAAATAAATCACTGATGTAATGTGAAAGGATACACAATGATCAAAACGGAAGAAGAACTCTGTACTGCTAAATCCTACAATCCTGCCATGTGCTTGCACGTTAAAAAGTACATTAGATCGGGACCAAGCCATCGAATCTTTCCCTACAACCCAGCATTGAAAGAGCTAAGCTGTGTGAAGTTACAGTTATATCCCTAATCATGTTGAATGCCAATGAGGCCAATACATTGTGTGTGTGTGTGTGGGGGGGGGGGGGGGGGGCACCTGTCCCTAACCTTACCCTTAAACTGACCCACACCACCACACCTGTCCCTAACCTTACCCTTAAACTGACCCACACCACCACACCTGTCCCTAACCCTATACCCTTAAACTGACCCACACCACCATACCTGTCCCTAACTCTACCCTTAAACTGACCCACACCACCACACCTGTCCCTAACTCTACCCTTAAACTGACCCACACCACCACACCTGTCCCTAACCTTACCCTTAAACTGACCCACACCACCACACCTGTCCCTAACCTTACCCTTAAACTGACCCACACCACCACACCTGTCCCTAACCTTACCCTTAAACTGACCCACGCCACCACACCTGTCCCTAACTCTACCCTTAAACTGACCCACACCACACCACCACACCTGTCCCTAACCCTTCCCTTAAACTGACCCACACCACCACACCTGTCCCTAACCTTACCCTTAAACTGACCCACACCACCACACCTGTCCCTAACCTTACCCTTAAACTGACCCACACCACCACACCTGTCCCTAACCTTACCCTTAAACTGACCCACACCACCACACCTGTCCCTAACTCTACCCTTAAACTGACCCACACCACCACACCTGTCCCTAACCTTACCCTTAAACTGACCCACACCACCACACCTGTCCCTAACCTTACCCTTAAACTGACCCACACCACCACACCTGTCCCTAACTCTACCCTTACACTGACCCACAACTGACCCACACCACCACAACTGTCCCTAACTCTACCCGTATCCCGCCTCAGTATCAGCAAAGGTGCTTTGCAATACAATTTGAACACAGTAAGTACATTGTTCTTATTTTTTGATGTCAGTACATACTTAAGTCCACCTAATATAAAGTGGGGCCTTAAAAAAAAAAAAAAAAAAAAAAAAAAAAAAAATTATATATATATATATATATATATATATATATATATATATATATATATATATATATATATATATATATATATATATATATATATATATATATATATATATATATATATATATATATATATATATATATATATATATTTAAATATAGCAGTACATGGCCTCACAAAATGTGTTTAGAGGTAAGGATGATGCTGAGTGTTGACAGCAAAATAGCAAGAAAAAGGGAAGGCTCTCAAAAAGAGTTATTTTCCACTGAAAAGGTCATACTTGAAAAGAAAATGTGACAGTGGGGTAATATATCCTCACTGCAAAGGGCAAACAAGAAGTGTGCCTTGCTTCACATGGAAAAATAAAGACAAAAAGAAAACTTGCAAACATATTTGATAAAGTAAATTGGTCAATTTGTCAGCATTAAGATACATTTCATGACTGCTAGAATTGAAAAGATGGCATTTTTTAATCAACTCATTGTTTGTGTATCTGCAATCATAATTGTAATTTATTCACAAAATAATTGTAATAACTGTGCAAAAGATTCAAATTAGAATCCAATTAAAGGCTTTCTTCTGACAACCTCTGGAACACCATATAACCAGCAAATAGGCAGTTTGGACTGCTACAGTTAGCACACCAAGTTATGATCCAGTATTTTTTCCACAATTGGCTCCTACTGAGAAAGGAGCAGTTGTTTTACTGAGCACTCAGCATTCACAACCTTTCAAATAGTGTTGCAGTTGATGGATAGTCATGCTGACATTTATTCAGACTGACCAATTAAACAGGATATAACTGAATTAAGAGAATAAAGTGTGATGCACAGTGTAAGCACAAAGCGCACAATGAAAGAGCTATTTTTCCCAGATTACAATATTTTACTTATTTGCATTTAATTAAACTTTTCCTGTCATGTAACTTTGATGCAACATTTCATGTGCAGTGTCACTTTAATTGGGGCAGCAGCTCAAACATTATGTGACGGAATGTGTTATAATTTCCCATGTTGTCACCTCTGATCACAGTCTTCCCCAACTAATCAATACAGATATGGCAGGTGTGACGCCACAATTTAAAGTGTTATGATCTAATAAATATGCATTGGGACCTACAATATGAGTCGAGCAGAACAAAAACAGTGAATATAAATTTGCTTTACACATCAGTGCCGGGGAATAACTAACACTACTAAATGAACGCACAACTAATTTAACACAACCATTTTCCAGGGATCAAATTTTGGTTTGCAGCCAAATTAGCTGAGGTAATAATCAAACAGGCTCTCTTGTAGTGTTTCATCTAAGTGATTTATATTCATATGGTTGAGAAAATTATAAAATAACAGTGATGATGAAATGTTAATTGCAATACTTTCTCTTTAAATAGCAGCTTGCTCATTTGATGCCAACAATGAGCATCATCCATGTAATTCATAAGTAGCCTGTAAGCCATATTCTTCCAGTGACCTGAGTTAAAGGAGGTTTTAGCAAACAAACTCTATTTATAGTGACAGGCTAACATGTTTGTTTGCAATTAAATCTTTAGTCGCTCTTGCTACTGCTGTTATATAAATTAGAGGTTACAGGCATGGCTCTTCCATGTCATTTGACTGATCTTGAGTGAAAGAGTGAGTTGTTTTTCAATGTGTTAGATCCACAGAAGTAGAGGTGGCATGTGGTTGTGAACACGCCTGTGACAAGCTGCCGTCTCCAAATGTACATCTGCACAGACAGCTCTCAGTTAGGCCACACTGATTGCACTGGCATTGACTGCAGACTATTCAATTTAGCTCTGATCCCATTTAAGCTGAAGGTGCTCAATTCCAACCTCTTTTGTAGAGGACCTTGATATTGAATTTTCAGCCTGGGATACAATATGGGGCCCTTTAACCTTCTCCCTTTGCTGTGAATACTAATTAAATCGTTTCAGATTAAACCATCCATCCACATTTTTATGTTTGACAATGTAACAGTTTTGGTGCATGAGAAGATTCGGTTTATTTGGTTGGTGTAAAATCAGTTTTCTGAAATCATACTTCCGAAGGTGGTCGGGGCAGTTCATGTGTTGGGTACAGTTTGCAATTTGGTATGAAACACCCTAACTCTTAGAAGCTGATGTATGTTTTTAGTCACACCTATTATAATTGAATACATTATTCCACTGCTTTGAATAAATTACCTTCGGAAAAGCAGTTAGCATTCTTCGCTTCTCTTGCAAACCTATGACAATCAAACGTCATTTTGTTATTTGACAAATTCTTAAATAACACTTTAAAACTGCTGTCTTCTCCTCCAGAGCTGGTACCCATAGACATAAACATGGATGACTCATTAGCAGATGTTTCTTTGGGTCGCTATGCATAAGCCATCTGCCATATTGAAAGTCAAAGGCAGTCTGTGAACATTAAAAAGCAAGTTGACTGAGAATCTGCAACCATAGTTAGACACATGAATATCCATATCTGCAATAGACTTTAGCAGATGATTTTGCTAAACTAAACTAAAACAATACAAGACAAAGGCGTCAGCTAAAATGATAAAAAAAAAGTAAAAACAAAGTAAAAACATTCAAAAGTACCACAGTACAAACCTGTAATATTGAGTTATACAAAAACACAAACACATTCTTACATTATCTTCTGCAATTTAAATCTGGCCAGTTTCAAACCTAGAATCTGCTCAATGCTGTGGCATCATTAGCTATGTTTCCATCCAAAGTTGCGATTTTTAATTTGCATTAAAAATTTGCGACTAAAACAGTGCTTCCAGCAGTATCGTCACTTCCTGATAAACTGGAGCTAAATATCGCTACGCAAAATGGAAGGGTTACACTTTGTTTTAAGGTGACGTATACATTGTAATCACTCAAATAAGTTTATAAGGATATTAATTAACTATGCACTTGCTATAGAGTTATGGTTTGATTTAGGTTTACACATATAACAGGTTATATCAATATAATATAAATTATTTATTAAAAGATTGCTAAGATTCTGTCAGTTCATCCATATTGAATGTTTCAGCGTAGACCTGAATGGAAAAATACATGTGTAAACCTTATGCACAAATATGCACATGTCTATGCATTGCTAGAACAATCTCCAACATTATGCTTTTTCTTAATACTATTATATTTAACCGTCTCCATTGCAATCTACAGTTGCTCAAACCATGAACCATGTGGTTTCCTACAAAAAATATTTATTTTCAAGCAACCAAAAGCTGGTCATGAACATAGAAGGGAAGATAAAAAGAATAACTAGATGCAGTGAGTACTAGTTCAAGCCTTTGAACTCCCCCACGGTTTTATTCTCAATCTATTCTCAATACCTTTGGCCCCAAGCATCGGCTTTGAGAATCAATACCTGCTTACCTTTCCAACGTACTGTGGATCAGATCCCATGTATTCCTCTAGAACAAAGAATTGGTTCCACACCCATCCTCTCTTGACTCTGTGAACTCCCATCGTGCCATGTTTCCTATGAGCCATCATGTTCCTGTGCTGCTCCTTCCCCATCCTGCTCTGGGATGAAGAGTGGAGGGGAGAAACAAAGCTTTTGTCTAAGAGGCACCAGAGGAACAGCAGCAGGCAGTTCCCCATGAGCATTGGATCAACTTTTAGGTGCAAAGATGGGCACAGGTAACTTTTACGATGAAGTCAAAGAAGCGATGAATCCAAAGCCTTGGTGGCACAGAACAACTAGCATCCATGGAATTCCTAGGATGCTTGAAATGTCAGTTAACCACCTGCAAGAGAAAAGAAGAAACGGCACTTTAAATCAATGAGATTATGAGGATTTGTAGGAGTGTCTGAGTATCATGTTGATATGCAAAGAAAGCAGAAGAAGGCCACACTGTCTGTTATGTTTTCATCTTAGCAGTGTGCATCTTTGTCTGTTCTGCTACAATGTAATCTCACTTGAAGGGTTTTACAAATACAGAAAATCTGAGCAAATTGGCTCACTCGAGTTCGTTTAGCACATTTAGCACTGGGGGGTTTGAGAAACAAGCATGTAAAAGAGACTGCAAGAACGAGGGAGTTTGGCAAGAGTTGAACAACTGTTGGCAGACCTCCAGGACTATGCTGGATGTGCAGTTCTTTGCTCATTTTCAGTGCATTAGTCTTGAAAATGAGGTGGTCCCACTTGAATAGTAGAGTTGTTTTTGACCTGGCAACACAGATGGTAAATCACAGGAAGCACAAGCCAGTCCAGATGCTTAGGGTCACGAATCAGACAACTTTTCTCTTAATCACCCTCTAAATGGAAAGAACCTGAGTAATGATGTACCAGAGGACTATCCATCACTGTTGTACCAATTGTTATGATAATTAAGACAGTATATCAGTAGGCCACTATAGAAAATGTTGATTGTGTAGAAGATGGAAATGTATAATGTGGATCAATTTAATACTCTAACTGGAGGAAAGATATAAAATAAGGCCACCTTTAGACTTTTCCAATCCTTTGTATGCCTGCTACAGACTGTGTGAATTCACCAACCCAATAAGATCATTACAAATCATACTGTACGACATGTAGGTAGACTGTATGATGGTGACACACACTGTAAAAAAAAGGCAAATTTTAAACTTTTGCAGTACAATCAACTTAGATGTTTAAATTATGTTAAACGGACTTAAAAAAATTAGTTACATCTTGTATAACTAATAAAAACAAGTTTAACATTGCTTAACTTATTTTGATGAGTTAAAACAATGTAAAAGATATGTTGTCATAACTTATTGAACATATAATTTTTTACAGTGTATTGACGCAACCACGCGATGTAGTATAGAATAATAAAACGCCATCAGAATGTGCTATTAGTAAACAAATAGAGCAAGATGAATCACACTTTGACAATGTATTTTATGTGCGCTGAAAAAAGAGGAGAAAGCGAAAGAGTAGAATATGGATGCGGTCGTGGCTAGGGAAAAGAGGGCAACTTGGCAAGGCACTTTTGCAAACGGAGCTTGATGTATTTCCATTTCGAGTTGATTAATGTGCCATTTTCTATTGCATTTTTATTGGGTAGTCCGTAGACATAAGCCATAGCAGCTGTGAGATCATCATGCTAAATTTTTGACACGGTCAGATAATTATCGTAGGCTCTTTTTGGTCGCAAGACCGCGACAATGCTCATCCCTTTACAACTTAAGTAAACACAGAAAACGACATGATGGTAATTTGTTGTCTGGCCAAATTTGTACAGTGTGTACCAGGCATTAAATAAGGTTGGAAATTCCCCACACAAAATGTTTGAAGCTGTTCAATTCAGTGAATCAATAAGAGGCTAGAGAACAAATAACAGAGCTTATTTGTTTTTCTAATATACACAGTAAATATATTCTAAAATCTCCAACTATACTTTTATTTAAAAAAGAAAAAGAAAAAAAGCTACAGGAGACAAAAGTGTGAGACATGTGAGAAAAAATAAAGAAAACAACCCTGGGGTATTCATCAAGTATACAATATACTGTACTTCCACTATAGTGGCTATAGGAAATGATACAGCACTTCCACCACCACACAGTTAAATGCTGATCTTCACTGACTCATTCAGCAGGTTATATTGCTACACCGCTGAATCAATTGCTCTAGCAATGTGCTCAAAACACAGATTCGTTCATGAAAAAAACAAGGGACTATACATTGAATACCATTTTCAAACACCGTCTTTATAACACTCAAACACTTCTTTTAAAAACACAGATTCATAACAAAAGAAATTAATGTGTTTTTGGTCACTGAATCATCTGCTCAAAACACAGATTTATTTAGAAAGCCCCAGTGTGCTCAGAGAAAGGGTTAGTTCTGCTGTGGATGATATACAAAGAAACTGGCAACACTGTTTCTAAAAAAATAAACCTCCTTAATATTAACTTCTTGTTTATTCAACTGAATAAGCAGTATCACACAGTTACAAAGTTACAAATGTTGAAAAACAAAACCTCAAGAGGAATCAGTAAAAGACCACTAATGTACATACACTCTAAAAATGCTGGGTTAAAAACAACCCAAGTTGGGTTGAAAATGGACAAACCCAGCGGTTGTTTAGTGGCTGGCTTAAAATGAACCTACAGTTCAAATTAGAAGCCAGACACATAATTACTAAAGGCAACAACAATAATCATCAAGTGGTTAAATACATGTATTGTTTTATTATTACTCATTAAATGTATTAATAATGCTAATTTATTAAACATATTAATAAATGTTCATTTCCAAAATACCAAATCAGTTAATTTTAAGCAAGCAGTACAGTAATTTTTTTAACAGTAGTTGAGTTAAATAAAACTACCTGGCAGGTTGAGCAAACATTTGACCCAACCGCTGGGTTAAAACAACCCAATTGATGGGTTTGTCCATTTTCAACCCAGCTTGGGTTGTTTTTAATCCAGCATAGCATGTGTAACACTATTTCCCCATAGTTTCACAGGACTTATTTCCCCCACCCTCTCAAACCCCTTATAGCTGTGCCCCAACTGAATATATTGGTTTAATATTTCTGCAACATGCACAGAGTCAGACAGAGATGAAATATGTTTTACTTACAAGGGATTTTATGCTGCAACATGCAAAAAAACCCTATGTAGATAAAGACGGCAAGACAACAAATAGTATAAGCTAGTGCAATATCAATTGCCAGACAGACCACCAAGCAGAGCAAATGATTGCAATACGAATCCCTGGAGACCTCTTGTGTGCCGTAGTAGTGAGATGTCTTATGGTTGGCAGGACATTGTGTCTCTGCAGCAATATTATTATTCCCCACGGAGAAACCTCAGCAATTGTCTCAACACTTAACAAGCTCAAAGACCTCAAGTGCAATGTACCCAGAAAGAGCACTTTCAGTGTCTGTCCAAAGGTCATCACACAATAAAACTATGCCCTCATTATTTTGAACTTTTCTTTTTTTTCTCCCTTTTTTTTTATTGTTGACTATGAAAGTTTATTGCGAGTCTGTGGCAAATGAATGAACTGGTGTATTCTGGCTGACTTGATGTAAGGTGATGTGAGTGAACTTTACTCTCTGGGTCTGTTGCTGAATAAACATGCGACATTCTAGCATGCATCACCCAGCAGATTCACTGAAATTGCGCTGTCATATCACGTTAGAAACGGAGGGCTGTTAGAAGGGGCTGAGGACACAGGAACAATAGACACACGGCCAAATGTTGTCTCAGAGAAAGGACAGGGAGACACATGCGTATCTTCATTGAAGTGATACTCTTAAATATGTCTAACAGTTCTTTCTCACAGGGTTCTTCAGAGCAGAGAAAGATATGCAAACGAGGGAAACCATATACTTACATCTTAAAACAGTGTAAAGTTGAGGATTCCCCTGTGATTAAAGGGGATTCCAGTTACCAATCATGTTAGCTCCGTAAAGCTCATCCAATTGAAAATCTCCAAGTTTAGAAACATGGATTAAGCGAGAGAGGATAGTCTGTATTTACAGTTGGGCTTAACATCCGCATGAAACGGAAGCAACAATAGTTTTTTTTTCCCCTTCCCTTTTGTAACATATTATCCAAGCTAGAGCACGGGTGACCAATCCTGGTCCTGGAAGCCCATTGTTCTGCAAAGTTTAGCTCCAGCCTCAGTTAAACACACCTGATCCATCTAATCAAGGTCTCTACAAACTTTTAGGCAGGTGTGTTTAGGTAAGTTGGACCTAAACTCTGCAGGACAGTATCTTCCAGGGCCGAATTAACGTTTACTACTAGTTGGTGTTACAGTACGGCCATTTTGTGTTTATATCAAGGGAATGCTAATTTCCGGGTTGGCCAACTAAATTACCTCAACATTGCAGAACATAGCACTTATTTGGTGCAAGTTTGTGAATTGTGGCACACATACATCTACGCCGTGTTGCTTGGATACACACTTGGTGATTTGACTTCATTTGGAACTATTTTCACTAACAAAACAAAAATAGACAAAGACTGGCAGCTCTTAAATGTACTGAATTTTACTGAGATCATTTCTCTTTTAGTAAACTGTTGTATAAAAGCAATCATAAATCATGTTGTTTAGAATATCACAGCCTCATGTTGCAAGACATTATTTCTTATTTACAAGTCAATGCTAAACTAACCCGCAAAGTCTGATAATTAATAATCCATAGCATATGATACTCAAGAGTAATAGACATTAGGCAGGGCAAACAGTATATTTCATTTGACACAAACGTACTTTAAGTGCACTTTTACTTTTTGTAATGATCAGTATGAACACTACTCACAACAGAATACTAAAAATGTCAGAGTACAGAGCCCCTAAAAGGACATGGTGATGTGGAAATAATATAAGACATGTCACTATCCCAGTTCTATATCTTCTGTTTGGTTTTTGTCTCTCCTCGTTGTCATATTATTTGTTTTAGGTACCGTCATTGTTCACACCTGCAGTTCATTATCTACTCATTGTTCTGTGTATTTAAGTTCTTGGTTTTCAATTATGTTTTGCTAGTCACTGTATGCTGTTTTCTGTGGTGGATCGTGTTTGTGTTCTGGGTCAGATGTTTCTGTATTTTCATGTGGAGTGTGGTAATTAAAAGTGTGCATGCAAGTGTATTCTCTCTGCCCCTTCTCTCAACAATTCATTACAAGATGGGAGTGGAAAACATGTTTATTGCTTTTGCATTCTCTCTCAAAAGAAACTTAGTTTGCTCGCAAATGCTAATGGGGGAATTAATTTTTCCTTCCAATGTGTTTTTTTTTTTTTCACCATGTCTTGGGTGCAGCAGCAATATGGTTCCTGTGTGTGTGTACACTCTTGGAGAGGATAAATTCAGAGTATGCAGCACTCCACTTCTCTAGAATAGTAGAATAGAGTCGTATTTTTGTAGGCCAAAAACACAGATTTTAGCATTTTAGCATTAACTTTTTAACATTTTCATTTCCATCAAGTGGAGGTTTTTTTTTAGTCAAATGCCTGAAATAAGATCTGCGGTTAACACATGCTCAGTATTTTCACATTTTATTCTACTGCATAAAATACATCAGTATACCCCCTTGTGATAAAAAAAAAGAAAAAAAAAGCTTTTACGTGTCTTACAATAAAAAAAGCATTCATAAATCTTGTTGGTTAAAATACCCTAGCCTCATAAATCTTGTTGGTTAGAATACCACAGCCTCATGTTGCAATATGGTATTTTTAATTTCTTCAATGGTAAACTAACCTGCAAAGTGTGTGAGTCTGAGAGAAAATGTTGGTAATTTATCCTCCAAAGCATATGATACTGAAGAATAATAGTCATTAGTCAGGGTAAACGGCATATTTCATTTGACACAAGCGGAAATACGGTTTTGAGGGATAGATAAGAGTCAATATATTGTACTGTTATGTATCGGCTGTTCAGCCAGAGAAATGTCAAATATGTATTTCTGCAAATTTCCAGTGGACAAGAAAATAAAAACATGGGTTGTAAATGAGATAAGAGCTAGAACCTTAAGACAGAACAATATATTGAATACATCAAATTAAAAATACAAGATGGCATCTATCCTGATTCCTGAATAAGGTTTGATGGTGCTTCACATTTGTGTATGGGGAAAGGCATCAGTGTAACATGTCAAAGTACATTTAAAGATATGCCTTTGTTGAATTTGCTTCAGTGTCAAGATCGAAACAGATGGCTGGGCTACTATTTATTTATTGTTTTACTCTTTTTTAAAAAAAATCTTATTGTGGATTTATTTATTCCTTCTGCCCTGACACCTTCTCTGAAATTGGATAAGTTGGTTCATGTATTAAGTGCCCTTGGCTGACTGTAGCCCCTCGGAGAAAACATTCAAATCCCCTTTTCATTTGTGTTCAACAAGAGGGCATAGTAGACACAACATGGTTAGCCCAGCAGAATGTTGAAATGCACTTCACAGGGCCAAGTCTTTTGATTCTCAGGGCATTTTGAAAATAGATGCGTGGGTGTGCATGCAAGTTGTGCATTTCGTGACTTTAGAGCACATGGGTTTCTGAACTCTGTGTTCGTTTGCTAGTATTGCTGTATGTATGTCTGCCCTCTCATGCTCCACCGCTCTCTTTCTTGCATGAGTGATTGTTATATTTAGAGGTTGCATTAACATTGAACCATAAGGATGGGAAATTAGAGACTTTATGCTTAATAAGGTTATTTCTACAGATTTATATATAAAAATTGAAATAGGGTGATTTTTTTTTTTTTTACTAATTACTAATCCCCCAGATAACACAAGAACTCATAATATAATACTATTTTAGAACATAGACGTATATTTGTCATAAATGCCATTCTATTAGAATTATTTATTGTTGAATGAGGAGAGGTATGATTTATTACAAACTGATGTTGTATGATCAGTATGTCATTCAACCTTGGCCAAACATCTGTTCATCTCACTTTGGTGTGAGCCTTCACTGATATTAAACCCTCACAAACTGCTTAATTATGCCTGTAATCCATTCATAATGACCAAACCTTTATTTCCACAACAAGACTTTTGTGAACATCTGGATATAAATTGTAAATTAAAGTACCCCTATTATGCATTTTCTGATATTACCTTTCATGTAATCTTATTTAGCTGTTTGTGAATGTAAAAGGTCTGCAAAGTTTGACGGATCAAAGTGCACAGTAAATGGAGTTATTGTCTTATTGAGTTATTGTCTAAAAAAGAGCCAGATTCTACCTGAAATGAGTCACCACTAATTCCCAACACGATCTCATGGTAATGTGTATCAATGCAATCTTGTGGAATGGATATGGCAAAATGAGTTTTGGCGTGCAAATGCTATACAGTTTTTTGCGTGCATATAATACGCACTTTATGGCGTGTATGTGACACGCTCCTGTGTAGGATTAGGGTGGTGGGGTGGGGGGTTCGTATGTATAATACGCCATAAAGTGTGTATCAAATGCACACGAAAAACCACGCACCATATGCACGCCAAAACTCATTTTGGCGTATACATTCCACAAGATTGCACACTGGAACTATTTATACGCATTTTCGTGAGATCAGGCTCCTAATTCCATCCTTAACTTCATGTATGAACCTATGTAGATTTGTAACATAATGCCCACCTCTTCATTGAATGTCCACAAACAATGTCTGCTTGGACTCTCAAACACCATAGTATCTGAGGCCTGGAAGAATTTGGTTTGTATTGCCAACATTTTGAAAAGAAGCCGTTCCCTTTCAGTTGATCACGTTCAACGTACGTCGGAATTGACCAATGAATTGGTCACTGAAACCAGATCCCAATTTGTCAGTCAGTTCCGACGTACATCTCCGTTCCCTCCTTCAGGGAACGAGGGTTTCATACATAACCAAGCCATTTTCTATGAGACCTATGAGAGCAAGGTAAGCTTTCGGAAAGGAGGAGATTAGAGAGACTGAATACTTTAACAAACTGTTTTATACTGTGAGAAAAGACGTGATGTTGCAATGCAATATATGTTATGACATAATTAAAGTGTTGTTGAACTTTGATGCAAAATTAGAATGCTTTAAAAAGGATATAAGTGCACTTTAAGTAAAAAGTTATACATTGGAGTAATCTTACTATGGTTCAAAAAAATGCATCTTGCTGCTCCTTATTTTCTTTTCTTTCTGATATGCTGGCCGAAGCAGTGTGCTCGTTCCTCCCCAAGGCTGAATGATTTTCAGCACCCACACAAATATTTTTATTTAACTGATCTTGTAGCTGCTGCAATGTTTGGATACTCTTATTTCTATTATATGATATATACACTTTAAAGTTATTTGCACATAATGTGACTTTTTTATATAGCTGCATGTTTACAAGGCATGTGGTGTTTAAATACATCCTACAAACTATAGTGTATATACACTGGTCAGGCTTAACATTATGACCTAATACTCTGTTGGTTCCCCTTTTGCTGCCAAAACAGCCCTGACCCGTGTGATGTGGTATCTGGCACCAAGATGTTAGAAGCAGATCATTTAAGTCCTCTAAGTTGCGAGGTGGGCCCTCCATGTGTCAGACTTGTTTGTTCAGCACATCTCACAGATGCTCGATTGGATTGAGATCAGGGGGATTTGGAGGTCACATCAACACTTCAAACTCTTTGTTGTGCTCCTTAAACAATTCCTGAACCATTTTTGCTTTGTGGCGGAGTGCATTATTCTGCTGAAAGAGGCCACAGCCACCAGGGAATACTGTTTTCATGAAATGATGCACATGGTCTGCAACAATGCTTAGGTAGGTGTACAGGTAAAAGTAACATCCACAAGGATGGCTGGACCCAAGGTTTCTCATCAGAACATTGCCCAAAGCACCACACCGCCTTTGCCCACTTGCCTTCTTCCCATAGTGCATCCTGGTGCCATGTGTTCCCCAGGTAAGCAACGCACACACACCTGGCCATCCACGCTATGAAAAAGAAAGCGCGTTTCATCATACCAGGCCACCTTCTTCCATTGCTCCGTGGTCCAGTTCAGATGCTCATGTACCTACTGTTAGCTTTCAGCAGTGGACAGGGGCCAGCATGGGCATCCTGACTGGTCTGCAGCTATGCAGCCCCATAAGCAACACACTGTCATGCACTGTGTATTCTGACACATTTCATATCAGAACCCGCAAAAACCTCTTTGAGCAATTTGAGCTAAAGTAACTCGTCTGTGTGATCGGACCACACGGGTCAGCCTTAGCTCACCAAGTGCATCAATGAGCCTTGGTCACCCGTGACCCTGTCACCGATTCACCGATTCACCATGGTTCCTTCATTTGACCACTTTTGATAGAATCTGACCACTGTAGAAAGCAACACCCCACAAGAGCTGCAGTTTTGGAGATTAGTCGTTTAGCCATCACAATTTAGTCCTCGCTCAAATCTTTATGATTGCCATTTTTCCTGGTTCTGTATTATGTAAATATGGCTTGTTGGTCATTTCACCATTTCCATTTCTGGCACATACAGGACAATATGTTTATATATATTTTTAAATAAATAGTTTGTTCTGATGACCTGGTTATGTTTCAGGTTGATTTGAGCGTTAATTTCCCCATGGTTTTGGAAGAGCAGACATTCATGGCCCTTGAAAGGTATTTTGTTCTATATACACCCTGCACAGTGTCATGATGATTTCTTATTCTGTTGTGTTTGGAACAGTAGAGTGATTTATCACACCTTGAGTTTTATGGCCGGTATCGAATTCCGAGCAACTTTCAACAGAAGACTGAGTGGTACTAAGACCTACTTGGTACTTAACTAGTACTTAAAAGAACAGCCCCCCCCCCCCCCCCCCCCAAATAAATAAATAAACAAACATAAAATATTGTAATTTATAAGATGTTATAAAATGAATGAATATAAAAAAATAGTATATTTTTAAATGTCTCCCTTTTCGCCACCACTCCCTTTTCAATAGTCTTTCTGTATTTAGCCACCACATTAATGCAGGCTGTGGTAAATAAAGAGATGTGTTTAATTGTGCTGTTTTCCTCTGAGTATGAGATTCATTGAAACGCTGTGTCTAATCTCATATTCACAGAGTTATTGGCCCTTCCAGGTGAAGCCCAAGAGAGCAACCTATACACTGATGCACTGCCGTTTGAAGGTCTGAACACACATGGCTAATGTTAAGACCATGAACAATGGCTTTGTATGTGGAATATTATCAGCAGAGGTGAGATGTTGAAAGCTGTGCCATTGGGAAATGGAGAACAAATGTTATTGTGTGTTAATTTAGCAGTGAATCAATGTTGAATGGATTCCTTGTAAATACAGATATGTACATTCCACTCTTTTAAGTAAGCAAACAATGGGAAATTGCATAAACACACAGGAATTCAAAAAAATAAATAAATAAAATAGTCTTTTCCATCTTAGGGACCATTTCAAACATAGAACCATCCATCATTGTTAAATACAGTGGCATGTGGCAACTCAAATGTTTGGGCACAAACATTGTGATTCTAATTGAAGTTTACAGGAAACGACTGAAGATTTCAGGCAGACTTAGTTTATGGGATCTGTCTGCACAGTCTTTTGTCCCCTTCGGCATGTGCAGTGTCTTTATTTGTTTAGTTAACTTCTTTGTTTGATACCTAAAACAAGGTTCTGTACTGACAATATGACAGTACAATGTGCATTTGTCAGCCATTTTTATTCGGAATTTGCTTTTTCCATCCCTGTCGCTCTAGAGATAAAATGCCTGATGTTAAAATTCATGAAGAACGTCTTTGAACCATACCCAATTTTTCTGTGTGAAACCTTAAAGGGGCAGTTCACACCAACATGACAAAATGTACTCACTCTCATATCATTCTATACCTGTATGACTTCCTTTCTTCTGACAAAGATTTTTTTGAAAGTCAACGGGATCAGAATGAGTTTAATTGTACGGACAAAAAAGCACTAAGACATATTTTCAAAGTATCATATTTTTTTTTCCACAGAAGAAAAAAAAAATCATACAGATTTAGAACATGAGGGTGAGTAAATGACAGAATTTTCATTTTTGAGTAAATTATCCCTCTTCATATAAAGTAATTATGTTAAATATCAGAAGATATTAATTACAAATCATGTCTTATTCATAACAGCACTCACTTAGGATAAATATTTTACCTATCACCAGAGCATCACCAAGAACTTACCCCTAGCATCTGCTTAATGGCTGCAAGCTGCTCATCACATGCTTCAGTTAGATCTCAATAACACACTCACACATTACGCATGTCTACATGAGCACTTGCCTTGTCACATTCCAGAGTGAAAATAAAAAGTGATAGACTCGTATTTCTGTGTTTGTTTAAGTAACAACCTCTGAGTGACGATGGCACAACAACTGCAGAAGCTCCCCATTGGCGATCCAATTTTCCACAGCTATACAGTTTGATTTCACTTCACATTTAATCTGATTTTTTTCTTTCTTTGTGGTCACTTTAAAACAGGCTGCTTTACAAAAATCAGCACGTACCTTCCAAACGTCCCACAAAGTCTCCCGAGGCTTAAAGCAGCGCAATCCAGACCTCCAGTCGCTATTGCAATAAACTCTTCGGTCTTGCATACGCGCTCTCTTTCTGGTCCTCTCCTCAATCACTCTCTGTAATGCGCTCGCCCTCTCGCTCTCTCTTTGGCTCTCTTTAACTTGCCCTCTCTCTCTCTAACACACCGTCTCTCCCTCTCTCATCTGAGCATTGTGCAGAGCTCTGTGAAAACAGAATGAGGGGGAGAGCAAAAGCGCTTGCTGAATTCAGTATTCACCCCTGCAGTGTCAAGGGGACAGAGAAGAGAGAGAGAGAGAGAGATAGACAGAGAGAAAGAGAGAGGGGGGTGGTGGGGGGGTCTGGCTGGCGTAACGCTCATGTGCGCTCAGGACTGATGCTCTCAGTACAGGGTGCCTGTGGTTGTCAGAGGCTGCTCGTCTGGCGTTACATCCCTCCCAGAGAATGGCTCTCCTCCCCCCTTTAAATTACCAGATTAATTTGGGTCTTACCAGTGCTAAACATAGTCAGATTTGCTGTGTTCCCCTTAGGGGATATAATGAGCGTACCAGCAGATTTTTGTTACCCTGACTTTCATTGACTTTTCACGTTGTTCATGAACGCTGAATGTTGGTATAGTATCAAACTTTTAAAGTATTCTTGCTAAGTCACTTTTCTACTATTTTAAAAGAAAGACTCCGTGTTAATACATTTTATTTGTGAATCCCTTGACCCAAATTAAAAGACTTTGAAGTCTTAATTGGGGGGTGGGGGTGGCTATAAGGCGGAGGTCAGTGGTTTTTATGTCGCATACATGCATTTTTTTATTTGAATGATTTATTAGATTCCACTTGTATGATCAGTTGTCCTGCTTATCCACAAAGCATTTGGTTGGATTTAGGCTAGGTTGTTCACAAAGTTTTACACATCTCTTGCATGTAGAGTGCTTGTTTATTAATGTTTTATGCTTATTATACATGAAGAGCGCCACTTGGTTCCAATGAGCTTTCAGTGTGGGCGAGGATATCCAGAGCGGCACTGCCGAAATAGAAATCAAGCAATAAAATGAAGAATCTTTTGATGCAGTAGCAGCAGTTTATGGCAAAACTGATGAAAAGATTGTTGCCTTGTTGATTAATGGTCTAATATTTTATTAGGACACTGTTATTTCTGCTTAAATTGTATAGTTAAATAATGTAAAACAAAAAACATCTTGTTTTCAAATGTGTCAAACATTTATTTAATTAACAAATGCAATATTAATATGAATAAATTAAATACATATTTAACTTTTTAAAATTGATTTAACTATGTATTTATTTGAAGAGCAAAAATATGAAATGTAATACAAATTATTTTGCTATTTTTCAAAATTTTATTTCCTCTTAAGCTGCATATTTAGCCTTCCTTTCTTTCTTTCTTTCTTTCTTTCTTTCATTCTTTCATTCTTTCTTTCTTTCTTTCTTTCTTTCTTTCTTTCTTTCTTTCTTTCTTTCTTTCACCTAATGTGGTGAAAAAAGCACATCATTCAGCTTGAGCAAGCACACATAAAAGGAAGTGCTTGAGGTGAACACAGATTAATGTTCAGTGTGTAAACAGTAAAAATGTGTTTTAAAGCCACCTATATTAAAATGAGGTAAAAGTGTGCTGACTCTGTGTAGTTTAGATCAAGATGCAACACAATCAAAACACACATACGTGTACAACCGCTAAATACTTCTGGCTACAACCTAGTAAGCAGTTAAACAAGCCGCCATTATCTTCCGTAATTGGGCCATTAACTGGGAATCTAATCCTGGTCCGGCTTTCCATTTACTTACAACCTACGTATGCAAAACATTAAACATGTTAATGATGTGGCTAAAATGCATTGGGCAAAACAGAGTGTTGTTATTTGTTCCTGGGTTTTCTCATCACAAACACTTTACCTTAATTTACTGCCGGTCAGGCATTGGCGTGAATCCCCGAGTCTGATCATCCTCGGAGCAGATGGTGTGGCAAGCTTCCATCCTCAGTTAAACTAAGAGATAATCCTCACAACACATGGTGGGCTATAACAGAGAGTCTTTTTTTAAGTGAGGGGGGTCCAAGTGTGGGGGGTGGAAAATCTATAAAGTCCTGCAATCTTCAGTAGAGGCCAAAGCATCAAGGCATTGAGATCATTGAGGCCTCCAGGTGTGAGTCTAGCTTCTACTGGATACGGTCTGTGATCTCTAAACTCACACACATAGTGTTTTGAAAGAGACTGAAGTGAACTTATTTCAGGTGCAAATAGGGAATATAAACATCCAGTGAATCCGATCACAGCAAGCGTTAGTAAATGAGGCCCAAAACGTTGTATGATCTGAATACTTAAACCACATTCAGAAGGAGCCATGTGTGAAGAATGCATGTTCATGGTCAAAACATCACATTTGCAATGATACTTGAAAGTATTTTAAAAACAGCATTGTACTTTTTTTAAAGTTTAAAAACTGCATTAAATCAAGACCAGGTTAATATAGTGTGCCATGATAGTAAATGTATCCTACAACTCAAGGCTTTCACCTCTGATAACATCTGTGCTTCATGCCATTTTGAGTGATGTAGATTAGCAGAGTACTTTGTGTGTGTGTGTGTGTGTGTGTGTATACTTGTTTATATTACATTGTGGGACCAAATGTACCTATCTGCCTCTCAGAGTGGTAGTGTCTCTCAGAAGTCAAGATGGGCAGAGGATCACCAATTGCCCCAATACTGCGGCGAAAAATAGTAGTGCAATATCAGAAAGGAGTTTATCAGAGGAAAATTGCATCTGCAATAAATTGTTAAAAGTTATTGTCATCTACAGTGCATAATATCATCCAAAGATTCAGAAAATTCGGAACAATCTCTGTGCGCAAGTGTCAAGGCCAGAAAACCATACTGGATGCCTGTGATCTTCGGACCCTTAGACGGCACTGCATCACATACAGGAATGTTACTATAATAGAAATCACAACATGGGCTCAGGAATACTTCCAGAAAATAGTGTCGGTGAACACAATCCACTGCTAAAACTCCATAGGTCAAAAAAGAACCCATATTTTAAACATGATCCAGAAGCGCAGGCGTTTTCTCTGGGCCAAGTATCATTTAAATGGATTGTGGCAAAGTGGAAAACTATTCTGTGGTCAGACATAGACCAAAATTTGCCGTTCTTTTTGGAAAACTGGGGCGCCATGTCATCCGGACTAAAGAGGATAAGGACAACCCAAGTTGTTATCAGCGCTCAGTTCAGAAGCCTGCATCTCTGATGGTATGGGGTTACATGAGTGTGTGTGGCATGGGCAGCTTAAACATCTGGGAAGGCACCATCAATGCTGAAAGGTATATCCAAGTTCTAGAACAACATATGCTCCCATCTAGACGTCGTCTTTTTCAGGGAAGACCTTGCATTTTCCAAAATAACAATGCCAGACCACATACTGCATCAATTACAACATCATGGCTGCGTAGAAGAAGGATCACATTTGCCGCATCATAAAGAGGAAGATGCGACAAAGAAGAACTAAGACAGTTGAACAACTAGAAGCCTGTATTAGACAAGAATGGGACAACATTCCTATTCCTTAAACTTGAGCAACTTCCCCAGACGTTTGCAGAGATTATAAAAACAAGAGGGGAAGCCATCAAGTAGTAAACATGGCCTTTTTTTTTAAATGGGTTGATGCCATGAAATTTAAAATCAACTTATGTTTACATTAAATTTTCTCAGTTTAAACATTTGATGTCATCTACGTTGTATTTTAAATAAAATATTGCATTCTGTTTTTTATTAACAATTATAATTCCTGAAAAAAAAATATATACAACAGACAGTTTCCACAATTATTATGAAACAACACAAATGTTTTGAATCAAAATTCAAATCAGTTCATTACAATTATTTCTGAAGGATCACGTGACACTGAAGACTGGCGTAATAGCTGCTGAAAATTCAGCCTGCTTTCTATTACAGAAAAAAAAGACATCATAAAAATGTTAAAATAGACAACATATATTTTAAAATATAATGACATTTCCCAATATTGCTGTTTTACAGTATTTTCGATTGAGTTAGAAGAGACTTCATTCCAAAATATTGTATTGCCTCCAACATTTTGAATTCATATACTTCCTTTTATTTCATAAATTAACTTTATGGCTCAAGGTTGAATAACATGTTATTTCCCAGAATGCCATTGACTGTTGGATTTTATTTCAAATGTAATTTAGTATATTCAACTTCTTGTAATTCTAATTTAAAATGTAGCCAATTAAATTCAAATGAATTGAGAGGGAGCCACTTTTTCCCCCTGCTGGATAGGAGATCAAAAATATAATTATCTCATTAATAAAAAAGAAAGCCATTGAAAATCTCCCCCATAGGAAAACAAATGTGTGATAGTTTTGCTTAAGGAATATCATGGGACTCTGAGCTCTACCAATAACAGGTTGTTTGGCAGTTATCTTCATCCATTCACTCATAAATGAGCATTATTAAACGCTTTATTGTGCAGCAAAGACTTCAATGTCAAAACTGTTCCACCATACCGCAGTGGGGGATTCAGCATAAAGTTGTGACAGATGGGTAGGGATATCATCTCAATAAGGGTATTTGAAAGACAATCCGTTGCATTGCTGATGAAAAACCACATATAATTTATCAGACAGTAGAGGGGAAAACACAATAATTTTAAGATTTCCCCTGTGCTCCTTCCATCAGATGGCACCTGACAGCGATGGTTCACTTCGTTGGTGAGCGGAGGTTCATGTGGAGCTTGCTGCAATTCAGTTCCTTTGTGAGAAGAAAGGGCTCCGAGTCCAAACACAGTATCTGAGAGGCACAGGGGGAGCAGAGGAGACCACCTTCAGACCCCATCAACCCTGCCGTGTGTGCGGAACTGTCTGCATCCAGTCTGATAATTTGACTGCTGAGGTGCCATCATTGGAATGCATGAGAGAAGTCTATTTTCTCTGCCAGACTATTTCCCTTCACTCTCTTTACATTGAGAGCTCTTTAATTTGTTTCGGCCTCGTCAATTCACACACAGTCAGCCTGCTTCTTTTTAGTCTCATTAGATACACGACCACAGTACTTGACCGTGGTCTTTCAGAGTAAGGTGAGAGACCTGCTCTCACAAAGTTGATTTGCTGGAACTCCATGGCTCTTGGTGGGTTCTATCCACTCAAACACTGTAAATTGGTTTTTGTAGAGGAAGAGATTTCACCTGACCTCATTTCTGGTCATACACTTGGCTTATGTGATTAGATCGGGGGGCTAAAATCCCCTGAGCTTCATCTAGTATTATTTTACATGACGCTCACCTGAGAGGAAACTCTGCAACACTTGAAAGCGAATGTATTAAATGTTCTCTGATGTGTTTATGGGGTGAAGAAAAGTTAGGGCAAGCGCAGGGGAAACGCAAGCATCTGTTGTCAGAATGAGCTATTTTTATAGATTCGGTCTGCATGTGAGAATGTTAATGTGTTGACGTCTGCCATTTACTGCGACGGAGTAAATAGAAATCAGCATATGGCTTCACTTTCTGCTTTTTCACTTTACAGTTTCGAAAAAGGCCCGAAAAAGCAACTTCAAAAAGTTCCCTAATGGATTGCACAATATTATACTAGGTGTTAAACTGATGAGACCTGGTGATTCAGACTGCTGGGATGTGACTTGATTTACACCAATAATAGAAAGCAAACCACTCTAAGGCAAAAGCTTCATGACATAATCTTTCTTTGAAACATATGAAGCGCCCTGCAGCGTCAGGCAAAACAATAAAGTAGAGGATTACTGAGCGTTAACCTGTGTTTGTGGGTTGGGCAGTAAGCTTGGCTACTTTGTGACATTAAAAAAATGAAATAAAAAATGAAAGGGGACATATTATGCAAAATTCACTTTTACAAGGTTAAGCATGGACACACCCCTGATTGAGAAGCACAATACCACCATTTCTGTTTACATTACTTGCTGTATCGGCTAGCTAAAATATTACAATGTCTGTGTCAAAAAAAAATAATAATTCTGTTGTTGGATGTACCAACGAACATACGAGTCTCCATAGACTCCTGGCACCCAAGCCACTCTTGGCTCTTACCAGACTCTGCGGGGTTATATTTAATTTATGAAGGGAATGTACTGAGGAATGTCAATAAAATGTTATATATTTGTGCTTCATGATCTAACCTTAATATCCAGAACAAGTAAGGATGGCACTTTGTTTTTGCGAATGTTTGCAAATTTCCTTTCTGAATGAGCTGAATGCTGAATGGCTAAAGATATAGTCCCTGACTATATTCACAGAGACTAGAGCTGTGTCCTTAGTTTTATCCCGAAAACACTCACTGTCTGTGTAATTCATAAACACAATTTTTTTTTATGCACTGTTTAGTTAGGTGACAGACGTGTTACATTCCCACACGAGCACTACAACAATTTATACAGTAGATTAATATGACGGTACATTCTAGTCAATGAGTTTGAAGCCAATACGGAAGTGAATTAAACTCCAATTCATTGAAAATGTCCACCATAGGAAAACAAGTGTGTGATAGTTTTGCTTAGGGAATATCATGGGACTCTACCACAATAACATTAATTTACTTATTAATTAACATTATTAAACACTTTATTGTGCAGCAAAGACTTCAATGTAGAGACCTGCTCCTGCAAGATTTTGTCCCACTTCTGCCTGCTCCCGCAGAAATATATATTATTTTCACCTGCTCCCGCTCATCGGGACTCTCTTGCCCCCTCAGACCACCATGAATGTTAAAGGGAATTTAATGATAAACTATTCTATTTAGAAAATTGATAAGCTAAAAGTCTCCAATGGGAATTTAAGCAATTTTAGTAAAGAAAATCTGGCAACGTAAAATTTTGATTGGTCCGTTCGTTTGATTAAGTGTGCTTCGTTTTTCTTCTTTTTCCCCCCTTTTTTCTTCCGACTGGGGAAACAATTCGTAATAGTGTACTCTGTCATTTTTAGCCATACAGATAAGTTCAAGACATAATAATAAACTATAAACTGTCTACTATTATTTGTGGACTCACGGAACGGATTATTTTGCATGTAGTGCACTCCTAACGCTGTCTTCATTTCAAACATTTATTTTGTTTATAAAAATGACATTTTTAGAGTTCTTTATTAAACTCATTAAAGACAATAGCATTACCGGAATACAGAATTCTAAACACAGAAATGTCACATTATCATGAAGACCTTGAAACAGACCTGAGGGAGAAATTCACACGAACACCTTATACGTACTGCTTGAGTAAGGGACTTTCCTTGCCATTAATGCTTGGATAACACAGACGTCTCCTTCCAATACAAATAATGGCTAGTGCGGTGGATGGGATATACACACCTATTAACATAGGTTCCATCATTTTTGGATTTACCTAGCCTGACGTTGCCATACTCAATTCTAGTCAGAATAAGTCTGATACTTCACCATTGGGCTTTGATTATTTGGGCGTGTTTCATCCAAACCAGGAAAGACATCAGTTGGATAGACCTACAACCAATCAGAGCAACGGAGTGACGCATAACGGTAGTTGCCAAATGTCAAAAGAACTCAAATGCGCTGTGCTGCCATGTCTGCGTTTTTTTTCCGCAGGTTGAAGCGACCTCAATTATGTGATATATAGCAGCAATGCGAATTTTAGTAGGCAACCTTACCAAAATGACACTTTTTAGTCCCCAAACGCCCTTTTTTCCCGTCTGATTAAACACTTTTAAGTAACCAACTTTCACCCCCCTCACAGTTGTCATGAAGGGCAACATTAGCCATATAGACCAAAACCACAGTTTGTACCAGGCTGTAAAACTATTTCTGCTGTAAAGTTAGGGCATTTTAACATGGAGCTCAATGAGATTCTGCTGCCTTCTGGGGCATGTGGCCCTAGTGGCCAGTCGATGAATTGCAGTTTAAGTCACTTCTGTATTGGCTTCAACAAAAACTGGGGGAGGTTGCCGCTTGGGTCCGCCGGCATGAGAGTCGGATGCTCTAACAAAGAGGCTAAAGGCTGCAACCTCAAGCGTCAGTTGCTAGAGCATCTCTTGAGATCAGGGGAGTGAGGTTTTATTCACACAGCAATTACTAGCTGGCCTCCGTTACACTCACTCCCCTAAAGCCTAGTTCAGACTGCACGATTTTCAAACTCGTCGGGTCACTGCTCTTTTCACACTGCATGACTATCTGGGGTATCATTCAGTCACTGCTGTGTTCACACTGACCGATGGTTTGACGACTGAGGAGTTCACACTGCATGACTGAACAAGAGGAAGAATCGCCGACAACTCTCTCTCAACCGTGCGCAAACTACATCTCCCAATTACACGTGCGATGTGACAAGTAAACAACGCGAGATCACACATGCGTCAGACAAGAGTTCCCGCGCAAGACTTGGAATTGTTATTAAAAATTATAAACTGCACAAAGTTTGCTTCAAATTGTGTGCGCGCTGATTTGTGGAGAAAAAGAAAAAAGATTATGGCGGAAGAAATTGTTGTAGAGACAGAGGGAGCCAGGATTGTGTTCTGCAAAGACAGTTTGAGGTAAATAAACAATTTTGTAATGTGCTGCTTCTGCGGCTGGATGTGCAAATGTTTGGGCTTTGTTTCTGTTTGATAGAATTGTAAATATATCTATTAAAATACTTATATTCTGCTCTATAACTCCTCCCTGAACCTCCCGCTGCCCTGTATCTCACTCTTTCATTGGCTGTGAGAATGCAGTTCACACAGCAGGAGTTTCAATCGCCGACAGGTCCAGATACCCTTACGAAACAAAAATATATTGCAATATACTAGAATTTATATTGCAATACATTAGAAAATATATTTCAATGTATCAGAAACTTCCTCATATATTTGAAAATATATAGCAATATATGGATGGACAACCTATTGCGATATATTGATTAATATATTAAAATACATTGATATACAAACAAAACTGAATTATTTCATGTATGTTTATTGAAACAAAGTATTTTTTGTGAGTTAAGCAAGCTCCTGCATATGTTTACAGAGGTTGATTAACAATAGCCCAAATCAGATGGTGCATGACATTCAATATATTTTCTATATTTAGAAAATATGATGGTGCATGACATTCAATATATTTTCTATATTTTGAAAATATTTCTATTAGGGCCGGGACTTTAATGCGTTAATTAAGATTAATTAATTACGTGACTTTAACGCGTTAATTAATTACGCAAAAAAAAAAAAAAATTTTTTACCACACTTATTTTTGCACCGCGGAACGTTTTTCAATGAATGAGTTTCGACGGACCAATTATACTGGAACACCAACTAGCGCTCCGGAGTCACGACAACTACGAACCATGTGAACATGAACGAAGCTATGGAACGAAGAAGCTGATGAGACTGCTTTGCTTGGCCCCGTGGATGGGAAATTTTGTTTTAAAAAACGAAAGAATGGAAGCGTCGTCAAGAGCATGGTTGTGTGCAAGCTATACAACAAGGAATTCGCGTATCACCGCAGCACATTGAGCCTCAAATATCACAAAAATGCTTTTGCTAAACTGGCAAACATGCACTGGTCTGCTGGACTGAAATAAATAAACAATATTTTGTTGATTAAGCTTATGTATTCAGTCATTATTCAATGGTATACTAAAAATACATGTGAAAAATTACTTCTCATTGTTCTCAGGTCAAATATTTATATGCAATTAAAATGCGATTAATTAATAACAAAGCCTCTAATTAATTAGATTAATTTTTTTATCGAGTCGCGGCCCTAATTTCTATATTATATTTTAATCTGTTATATTTTAAAATATATGACAGACAGTGTACATTAGATTATTTCATATTTACCATGTATACAATATATATGATAATTATATACTATGTAATATAAATCAATATATTTAAGACATATGTTCCCATATAAATCTGATTATATTATCCAGTACATTGAGGTATATTATCTCATATAATTTTACATATATATTTACATATATATACAATGACTCTTCCAATATATAATTTCATATATTGTAGGATATATTTCAATATACATAGCAATATATTGAATAGTATAATGATATGTATTTATTCAATATATGAAAACGGCAATAATTGCAGTATTGTCCCATATATTGCAATATATAACTTGCATATATAATATATTATTATATAATATATCATATGATATATTACCATGTAAATTTCACAATATATGGAGACACATGAAATATATTGTCAACTAATATATTGAGAAATATATTGTCAACTAATATATTGAGAAATATATTTTTGTTGCGTAAGGGTATTTAGCATGCCAAATATCTCATGGGCGTCGACGACTTGTCGGCAAATTCTCTCTGATCGCGTCTTTGATAATCCACACTGCGTGATTGTCACTCGCGTGCACGAGCACCGATTTGCCTGTGATCTCGGGCATTTGTCAGCGATTTCACAAAACCTGTCGGCGACTCAAAATCGGGGCAAAAATCGGGCAGTGTGAACTAGGCTTAAACCTCACTCCCATACGGGTCACGGCACCAGTGCAAAGACTGTTGTTTTCATAGTGGCCTTTACACATCCCACACAACTGTCACAACCACTGAAATAAGAAAAAAACAAAAAATGAACAAACGCTCTCATTAAGGGCAACTGTGTGTTCTGTATCAATCACTCAATCAATCAACTTTATTTATATAGCGCTTTTACAATGACGATTGTTTCAAAGCAGCTTCACAGTGTTAAACCAGACAATATTGCAACACAAGGCTTAATGTCAATGTAACTGTGTGTTTATGTTTTACTACAAATAACCAGTTTAAAAGAGTGAATTAGTTCACAAATTAGACTACACTGATTGTGCTGTATGTGTTTGATTCACTAAAAGGAATCCGTCATCTGTTTGTGATCTGGACTTCACTGGTTGCCGTGTATTCTTATTGCATGTAGCTTACAAGCACACCATTATCTCCAGGCACTTTTTTTTCATGGTGCATTTTCTCCTAACATTCGATTTTATTGCACGTTTGAATAAACTATGAATATTCAGATGTAGTGGCATGGATCAACACTTTCACTCACAATTAATGAGAAAAATGGAAGCTTCAGCTTAAGTTCTGCCAGGAAGACTTAATCACTTCGTCACTTATTAACCGAATCTCTATCCAATCACGTCTTCATATTTTCTGTAGAAAGGTCGTACTTACACGTTTGAGTTCGCAGATGCCGATGCAACAATAACCTCCATCCTCCCCACCACCACCAGGATGGTTCTGTCCATACCTCCAAAGGGGGGTCGGCTGCGCCCCTGCCTTCATCTTCAGGCAGGAATATGCTGATCCGCTATTGGATTATAAACTATGGACGGGGCCTATGCCAAAACTTTATTATGCTTGCTGGGCTGTCAATAAATGTATGCTTCATTCATCATTCTATCTCCCGAGTCTTTCTGGTAGAACTGTACTATACTTTATTTGTATAACGCTTTATACAATACAGATGGTTTCAAAGCAGATTTACAGTGATTTACAATTCGGCTTTTGTTCAGCTGAAGTCAGTTCAGCCCTACATTCAAAGCATAATTTACTTTTGAGACAACAACTACAAAAGCAGGTAGACATATTAATTTTCAGCAGCAGTCGGCTGAGTGCATGAGGCTGCGTGTCCTGCAGGGGTGGGGTGGCAGGTTGGTAATGGCATGATGCTTCTTACTCACAGAGCACGGCAATCAGGGCTGACCAGAGAAACAGTGGAGACAAACCACCTCTTTCAGTTGATGCCTTTAGCCGATGCATCATGCATTACAATCAGCCATGCCAACGATGAGATGGCACATAATAACAAAATCGCCAGCGCATAGTGCCAAAGTATTTGCACAGCAATTCTCTGCAACTGTTAGAGAACATTGAACAAACAGTGGAACAGCACATGCCAAGAGGGCAAATTCTAAGCATGAGGCTAAGCTTAGATAATTGCCTTTAGCTGGATACAGAATAAGAACACGTCAAATACTGCGGGGGGACATCGCAGTGACTACACAATTAAATCAGCCATCTTGTCACCCTTTCGCTACTGTGCTTCACACATTAGGTTATCTTACATTGTGTACTGCGCTTACATTGTGCACCTTACACTGAGTACTGGAATAAGCTTTCTGGACATAGTCCTGACTGCAGACTGTTGTAAACAGTCAAAAGATGTGGTAAAAGACAGCAAAATGAACCTTATTGCAGTGGAAATAAAATTACCCATGTGTTGCAGGCATCTGCACACGATGGTTGTTCCGATGGTTTCAAAGAGAATGTTTTAGAAAACAACAAAGCATTAGAAACAGTTGATTCAGTGGGGTAATGCCACATCTGGCTAAAGTTGAGTCTCAATTATTAGCTGTAGATTTGGACCAGCCTGATTCATGCTGTTAGAAATTGCACTAGTAAGGAAGCAGGGAACATCAAACAGAATGACAACTGAAGAGACACTCGCAAATCTTAAATACAATATAGTTAAATATTATTACAATATAAAATAACTGATTTCAATGTTATTATATATATATTTTTTAAATCTTGTGATGGTAAAGATGAATCTCCAGCAGCCATTACGCCAGTCTTCAGAGACACATGATCTTTCAAAAATAATTTTAGTTTGTTTCCAATTTGGTGCTCAAGAATTATTATGTTTTATTATTATCAATGTTGAAAACTGTTGTGCTGTTTAAAATATTTGTGTAAACCTTGAAAGAGCTGTGCAGGTAAACCTCACTCACATGGCCTCAAAAACTGCAATAAGTGACCAACATTGGAGGCTTTGGTCCAGTGTCTTTGTTAGCTTGTCCACCTCCCATGCCGGTAACACCAGTTTACCACTTGGCACAGGTGTGATTGATGCAGTTACATTGATGCTGTGACCTGAGTGGCAGTGAAGTATAGGGGGTGAGTGTAACTAAGGCCAGCTAGCAAAAGCTGTGCAGGTAAACCTCACCTTCAAGAAGCACACAAGTGACAGATGCTCCCATTCTGAAAACGCCGGTTCAAGTCCTGCTCATCGTGGGTGCGAGTAGGACCAGTTGCAATGGGGCTGTGATCCAGATGGGAGTGAGATTTAGGGGCGAGTGTTACGGCGGCTACACTGTAAAAAAATAATTAAAAAAAATCCAGGTCTCCAATGGGAAATTTGTAAGATTCAAATTTTCAATTCACAGAATTTAAATTCGGCCAACTGAAAATTTTAGATGGGATCAGTCACTAGAAAATGTTCTTTTTTTTTGTTTTGTTTTTACAGTGTAGCTAGTAAAGGTAAATCTCAGTTGTGCAGGTAAATCTCACTCCCCTGGCCACAGGTGACACAAGCCACTGACACTAGATGATGCAATCTTTAGTGTCCTTGTTAGTACCCACAGTTCCCCTAACAATAAGCCTTAAATGCATATCTCTGCTCTTTAGTGACCCGGGACATCATTTACATTACTACCCTCCTCCTCATCATTTTTTTTTTTCAAAGTTAGGTATTAACCTTCTTAGTATTCCTCAATCAAGTCAAATTATACCAAAAAATAAATAATATATCAAATGATAAAATTATGCTTGGTTTCCCATTACTTTTTTGTAAATATTGTATGGGGTTGAGGTGCATAATATATTAGATATATTAACTTTTAAAGGTCTAGGTTCAGAACGTAACATTTAGATGTTAATATTGCTGTAATGGAGCGGGCAGCAGAAAAGACCAGACACAGAAGTTGATAAAGCCAAATGATTTATTAATACTTAAAGCCGAAGCCACTAATCAGTATGTGTGCGCTATAATACAATGCATTTAAGGAAATATAAAGAAGAAATATAATAAACTAATAGGGAAAAGGGAACGTGGCGGTGGCAAATTAAAGAAAAAAATAAAACAAAAATTGTTCCTAAACTAAATTCCCTAAAACCCTCTAACCTTCCTAATCAAAGAAAATTGTGAAAAGAAAAACTGAAATCTTCAACATATCCGACGCCATAACTAAACCTACACTAAATAAGAACAAAGAAATACAAAGAGGGAGCTCACCTCTTACCTCATGTGTTTAACATTTGATAACTGCGGGCAAGATCGCGCGGCCTGCTTACCTGTTCTCTATTTCCCCAGAAAGTAGGCTACTAAATTACTTTTAACTCTCAACATCTCACAGTACAGAATCAAGTGTGGTGTTAACACAAGATAACAAAAGATTCACACTGAAACACCTGACACACACACACACACTGCTTAATCAAGACACGCTGGAAGACTTTATCCACTAGGGCGGCACTTTATTGGATGCAGAGACGGCACCTTGATGAAGAGCGACAGTCGCTTCCTCCAATCAGCAGAGACCTGAGAGCAAGACAGCACAACCAGAGAGAAGAAAGGCAGAAAAAAAACAAAAAAAAAAACAACTAACATCCGATACACTCGCAGCCCGTAACACTGCACAAAAATAACTGAATCATTGATGACTGAGTAAGTGCAGTCCTTTTATTCCAAAAGGTGGAACACACAATGATGAAGTAACGCTTCACTCATAAAATAGGAAGTATCATCAGCAAAATTTGAAATGGCTCAGCGATTTACTGCAGAGCAAGTAATGAATGCAATTGAACATCAGTGTCACTGTCACTTGATGGTACATCTGGTAAACATAATTGATCTTTTAATGAGATTTGTTTTATTATTTTATAACCACTATTTATATGTTAAATGTGTGTATTAGTGACCATGTGAATTTATCTATACAAAAAGTCACGATATAGAAGCATTTCTGTGGTCTTGGTGACTTACAGAGTGATTGGTCTTAAGTGATTCTACAGAGGTCAAGAGAGCTTAACACGCAGTGAAAGAGCTTAACACACTGCAAGTGAAGAAAACCTACCTGTCCTCCAAAAAATACAACTCTATAGGTCGTTTTTCAAGCACCTTATTATGACCTATATTTACATTTTAAAGTCATGCCCTCTAGCTGGCGTAAAAATAATGACAGTGTTGTGTCACGTCTGACGTATGACTGCCGTTACCAACCAAAATGCATGTTCATTTTAATGCAATGTCTGGACTTTTTACCACCATTTGTCATATTTCCATTTAGCAAAAAAAAAAAAAAAAAAAATATATATATATATATATATATTTTTTTTTTTAAATTTACAACTACACCCCCCATCCCTAAACCTACCCAGTGATTTATAGTGCATACACACTTTGTTCCCTGGGATCAAACTCACGATCGCATGATCACATGCAAACCTGAAATATTAAGCAGATAAAAGGGAAAAATGCTTTAAAATACAAGTGTCCCGCTGTCAATAGGAGCACAACTTTAGAAAACGCTCCTGTGCGTCATATTTAATTAATTAAAATATTGGCGATAGGGGCGCAACTTTAGTAAATGCTCCTACAGGTTGTATTTCAAGGAAGTGACATACGACCTATATAGGCATATTGATTGGAGGACATGTTGAACAAAACACATGAAGAAAAAAAAAACATCATCAGTTTGCGCCAGAGTCCTGCATGGGTCCATTTTTGGAGACCCGCCCCCACCCGTACCCACAAGGTTTAGCACCAGACCCAACCCGTGACCCATGAAAATATCCAAATTAAATCTGCACCCGCCCAGACCCGTTAATATTTGGCCCGTTACCCGACCCGTGCCCGCTATAAATCACACACGCTAAAATCATTTAAATTAAAATGCTTTATTTTTTTGTCTTGCACCTCTCACAATTACAACAGCATCATGAATGGGCTAATGAAACAGGCTGTGCCTTTAAAGATTTGTTGTGAACAATTTTATATACTCCACTCACCAACTTTACTTTTACTTCATCCATTGCTACTCCTGTAACGCTCGCTCCAACTGGACTACGAGAGGCACAAAAGTTACACTGTCGCAGTGGTGGTGACGTGATGGCATATCGTTGGTGCGTGTACAGGTCCTTCTCAAAATATTAGCATATGTGATAAAAGTTCATTATTTCCCATAATGTAATGATAAAAATTTGACTTTCATATATTTTAGACTCATTGCACACCAACTGAAATATTTCAGGTCTTTTATTGTTTTAATACTGATGATTTTTGGCATACAGCTCATGAAAACCCAAAATCTCAAAAAATTAGCATATCATGAACAGGTTCTCTAAACGAGCTATTAACCTAATTATCTGAATCAACTAATGAACTCTAAACACCTGCAAAAGATTCCTGAGGCTTTTAAAAACTCCCAGCCTGGTTCATTACTCAAAACCGCAATCATGGGTAAGACTGCCGACCTGACTGCTGTCTAGAAGGCCATCATTGACACCCTCAAGCGAGAGGGTAAGACACAGAAAGAAATTTCTGAACGAATAGGCTGTTCCCAGAGTGCTGTATCAAGGCACCTCAGTGGGAAGTCTGTGGGAAGGAAAAAGTGTGGCAAAAAACGCTGCACAACGAGAAGAGGTGACCGGACCCTGAGGAAGATTGTGGAGCAGGACCGATTCCAGACCTTGGGGGACATGCGGAAGCAGTGGACTGAGTCTGGAGTAGAAACATCCAGAGCCACCGTGCACAGGCGTGTACAGGAAATGGGCTACAGGTGCCGCATTCCCCAGGTCAAGCCACTTTTGGGCTACAGAGAAGCAGCACTGGACTGTTGCTCAGTGGTCCAAAGTACTTTTTTCGGATGAAAGCAAATTTTGCATGTCATTCGGAAATCAAGGTGCCAGAGTCTGGAGGAAGACTGGGGAGAAGGAAATGCCAAAATGCCTGAAGTCCAGTGTCAAGTACCCACAGTCAGTGATGGTCTGGGGTGCCATGTCAGCTGCTGGTGTTGGTGCACAGTGTTTTATCAAGGGCAGGGTCAATGCAGCTTGCTATCAGGAGATTTTGGAGCACTTCATGCTTCCATCTGCTGAAAAGCTTTATGGAGATGAAGAATTCGTTTTTCAGCACGACCTGGCACCTGCTCACAGTGGCAAAACCACTGGTAAATGGTTTACTGACCATGGTATTACTGTGCTCAATTGGCCTGCCAACTCTCCTGACCTGAACCCCATAGAGAATCTGTGGGATATTGTGAAGAGAAAGTTGAGACGCAAGACCCAACACTCTGGATGAGCTTAAGGCCGCTATCGAAGCATCCTGGGCCTCCATAACACCTCAGCAGTGCCACAGGCTGATCGCCTCCATGCCACGCCGCATTGAAGCAGTCATTTCTGCAAAAGGATTCCCGACCAACTATTGAGTGCATAACTGAATATAATTATTAGAAGGTTTACTTTTTTTGTATTAAAAACATTTTTCTTTTATTGGTCGGATGAAATATGCTAATTTTTTGAGCACGGAATTTTGGGTTTTCATGAGCTGTATGCCAAAATAATCAGTATTAAAACAATAAAAGACCTGAAATATTTCAGTTGGTGTGCGATGAATCTAAAATATATGAAAGTTTAATTTTTATCATTACATTATGGAAAATAATGAACTTTTATCACATATGCTAATATTTTGAGAAGGACCTGTATGTGTAATAGTAATTTGGACATAGAAATTGTAATATAGAATGTTCGGGGGGAGAAGGAGGTGAACATTTAAAAGACTTTAACCAAACAAAACGAAAGTAACATGGGCCAGACTGATCTCATGAAATGGCGTATGTATGACACGCCAATTCGTATGCCATTTTGGCATGCTATAAAGATGCATAATCGCTTTTTAGCGTGTTTATCAATGCCGTTTCATACCCCTAAACCTACCTATCACACACACACACACACGCATTCCCTAAACCTACCCATCACAAGAAACATTCTGCATTTTTACATTTTCAAAAAAACATAATTTAGTATGTTTATAAATCCATTTACCTTGTGGACACACACATATATTCAGACACATTTTGAATGCGTAACTCAAACTCTTCCCTAAACCTACCCATTTGTGTATTATAAAAAATAGGATAACAGGCAGATATGACTGCAGGCACAATTTATTCAGAAAGTACAAATACACCAAGTGTTCCGAGGCCAAACGATTGATTTGTGTGAAGAAAATCCCCAAAAGCGATCAGAACGTCGAGTCCATCCGCCAAAGATTAATACATTTCAAATATTGCCGCCGGAAGAAACGTCAGGTCAGCTTTGACAGCACTGGCTCTCGTGTGTCTCGTGACCAATTGCGTAATTACGTCAGCTTTGATTGTAAAATGCCATTGGGTCTCGTGTGTCTCGTGACCGATCGCCTCATTCTAAACTTGTCGTCTCGTGTATCATTTGAATCAGAAATATTAACGAGTGCGTGTGTGTTCTGTTCACAAAGGGGCGTGATCATTTCAACGACTAAAACATTAATATCAACTCTGTTCTTCACATGAAGATATTGTATGACTTTAGAAGACTTGGAATGCAACATGAGTTAATACTTTTATACTGTTTTTTGGTCAGTTTTTGCAATAAATTCATGTGACTGTAAATTTTAGCCTGTTACATGTTTTATAGTGTTGAGAGTGGGTAGGTTTAGGGTAGGAGTGGAGTTAGTTGCTCCATAATATAAAATTAGGCTATAAATATTAATTTTGTGAGATCAGGTTGGCGGAATCACACGGCGTAGACATACACGCGGAGATGATGGTTCGTTTAGGCGTAGACATACACACGGAATCACATGGCGTAGACACACACGCGGAGATGATGGTTCGTTTAAGCTTAGACACACATGCGGATAGCTCAAAATGTGTATAGATAACACGCCACTTGGCTTGAGAAAGTGGCGTATATGTTTACGCAAAGTCATGATGTCATGTTGCGTGGGCAGCCTCTCACGGACAACTGCCACACACACACACACACATAATAAAACGTAAACACAACTCAACGTCAAATTTAGGTCTGTTGATTTCTCGTCCTATTGCTGTCGCTCGTCCATATGGCTCCGAGGTCCCTCATGAGAGGAATAGAGACCGTTTTGCTCGCAGGTGACGCTCATTCGCCATCACGTCCCGGTCTTGCTCGCTCTCTTGCTCGTCGGCCTCAGAAATATTGCACATATTTTTCATCTGCACTACTATGCACCCGCACAGAGTTAATTATCCGCCTGCATCTCCGCCCGTGAATTTTATAAATGTCACAATCCACTCATTTTAGCCACTTATATATGCGGGTATACGCGGATACCTGCGGGTACCCGACCCATTCCAGGACTCATTGACAAGGCCACTAACGGCAAGTAGGCGTTGAATAATAGACAATGAATGTCCCAGCCCTGTTTTCAACATTTCCTTTGTGGTAGGTGATATTTGCAGTGTGTTTCTCTATTTGTTTTCATTATTTGCAACACATGCTGATAATAATGTTTTCTTAATTTGCTGGTGCTTTTTCTGTTCGCACGTTTTCCTGAGTTACAGCATGACAAGTTCTGTCACAGCATGTTGAGCTGTCTTGGCCACCATGGTTTTGTCATGCTGTGGTCAATTTGTGCTCCTGTCCTAAAGCAATGTTTCTGTATCCGCATAAACATGTACTGGACTGTTGATACTACTGGATTCAGGGTTTTGCAGCACAGTAAACCTCTCACAAAGTCCATCTAATAAGACCTTAGAGACGCAGCCCAGAGCAACATTCTGATTCAAGGATCTCCCTCAGTCAAACAGCAACACAGCCTGACTCATTCACCATGCACGGCTAGACGGCAAGGAATCTCTACTTGAAATCTGTAATGAGACAGAATTTATAATCTAATTTGTATAATTTAAAATAAGGTTCCCAAAAATATATTTCAAAAGCTTGTTACTGTACTTTTTAAAAGAGTAGTTTGACTACTTGGAATGATTAGTAGCGTAGCCTAATCCAATCCTTTTTTGCACAGGCAATTCTGCCTAAAGTCTAATAAATCAAATATTGTGGACTATGGGATTGCTGTGGAAAGTAGAGGATGCAGATGCTATTTGTATTCAAGTAGCCTTAGGCAGATCTGTGAGCCATTCAGCATTGGGAAATGTCTGCTGCTAAGCATGAGCTCACCTGCCATGTCTGAGTCGTAGTCCATCTTCTAAAAACATATCCAACTGTCTTTCAGCCTGCCGCCCAGGAACCAGGCCTCGTGCACATTCAATTCACCTATGGCTGGCCATCACCAGTCGATGCAGAGAAATAACGAGCTGATGAAAACACTCAGAAAGACAAACACGCAGACTGTCGCAGCAGCATTGCAGATGTTTCCTCGTACATGCTAAACAAAGGGGCTGAAATCAAAATGAGCTGGGGATCTCTGAAAGCTTAAACTGCACACTTCAGGAATGATAATTGCTCCGCAGAGCAACATCTCACCCGGAATAGCGACCGAAACCGCCACTGATCAATGCCGAAACACAAGGTGACCTTAGTGCATTCAGTTAAACTCCTTTTGATATTCTGTCCGCATTGGGAAAAGGTCCCTTTTGAATTACTGATGGCATGTACGTGATGAGATGCCATCTTATAGGGTCATCTCATCCATCAACATTACATGTTTGTGTATGTACATGAATATGCCCTCAAACTTTAAAGCATATTCATTGATCTCGATGCAATGCATTGGTGCCTTGTACACACTGGGCCATTCAAAAGACTGATAACATTTGCGGTACGTGCCTCTATGGGCAGAACAGAGGATGTTTGATGATCTTTCCACATTCACATTCAACTGGTAAAGGCACAAGACCACGTAAAGGCTACTGCATCACCAGAGTATCGGGACATTTATACAGTATACATATATAGTACATCACATTACCCTGAATCCATTGGCCTCTACATTCCCGAGAAAAATCGAGATCTACGAGATTCCTGTGACATTTCATTTGTTCTCGCAGTGGTGGGCAAGACTGTTAGAATTTTAAATGTGATTGATGTGCTCCAATCACCATAAAAATAGGAGCACAAACATAATGGGATACTGATGGACACAAAGCGCATCTACCAAGGTCAGGAACTCCTCTCATTCTACCCCCACATATTGAAGAAGCGGCCGCTTACGAACCAAATGCAATTGCACTGCATTAAAGCTGTAGCTGTAATCATCGCCTGCTGCCGTGCTTAAAATATTTATGCATATGAATTTGTAAAGGATATGATTTGTCAGCACAGGCAAATGGTTTAAATAGATCTGCTTAGCATTTTAAATGGGATTATAATATCGGGGTGTTTATTCTCTTCGCCAATCTTTCATGATATACCATGAGGTCCTGTATATGTCACGAAGGCTTCATTTGCAAACATGAACAGTCTGTTCAGTAATGCATATATAATGTTCTATAATGACAAACATATTTTTTTTCTTTTACATATCATTACTTCAGCTCAGCGATTTATTGATCCGTCTTATATATGGCGCAGAATGTGTGCTTGTCTAATTAATTACTTGACAACTTGAATATTTATACAATTGTATAGAATTTTATGAGATAATATGCAGTTTTTCTATAATTACAAAGATTACATTTTTTTATGATGATTTTAGTTAATATTTATATGGACAAGACTATATAGAATTTAAAAAGTGGCAAAACTAAAGTTGTATCAACGTTCAACAAGGAGAGCTTAGATATAATGGTAGGTATTTCTTACATACGCAGGCTCAATACAAAGACAAAAAATGGTCAACTCACACCATCATCAGTGTGGTATTGTAATAGATGATCCCCCATCGACCCACTTTTTCGGTATTTTGCGTACATGTTCCACGGCTTTTTGCCATTTAACGCTACAATTTCACAAGCTACAATTTTCTCTGGGCACAATTGCTTCAAATTAAAAGCACTAGCTGTCATTGTATTAGCCTGCCTCTCTGGAAGAGGAAATACATTTCAAGGACCTCTTTCTCATTTGGTCCTTTTGCTTTCATCAGAGTGGCTTGATGAAAACACCACCGCAGAATAGATAGATTCAAATGCATCCAGTATCGATTTTCTCAACTAGCCTATTTGCTTCATATGGGCAAATGCTTCTGCTTATCTCTCTACCTGCTGGAAGTGTGTATTCGTGGGCCGGGCATTGCAGGAAAAGTGCCAAGTGTGAGGTTTAGATTTAATGCTTGTCTTTAAACATTCTCCCTGCTCCTTGAGACAAATCTCATTTTCTGTTTAATTAGTTTCAGTCTGAGATTGTCTTGTGTTTTAAAGTCATTGCAAAACTGAACTTGAAATGACATGGACCTATAGGAATAAATACAAACTATTGTTTATTGTTATGATGATGATGATGATGATGATGATGATGATGATGATGATGATGATGATGATATTAATAGTAGTAGTATTTTTTTATTTTTTATTAAGAAATTATATTTGTGAAAAATATTTTAGATAATCTAGTTTATTATTATGGTGAAGACCTTATTATTAGTAGTAGAAAGAGCAGCTGTATTTATGAAGCAGTCAATATCTTAAAGAACTAGATATTTGTGCAAAATATGCTAGATAAAAATAGGCTGATGATTGATTATCCTGATGTATTACTGTATTACTATTAGTTGTAGCACTAGCAACCTAATAGTGGTAGTACTAGTAGTATAATTTCAGGTCGGCAGTCTTACCCATGATTGCGGTTTTGAGTAATGACAGGCTGGGAGTTTTTAAAAGCCTCAGGAATCTTTTGCAGGTGTTTAGAGATCATTAGTTGATTCAGATGATTAGGTTAATAGCTCGTTTAGAGAACCTTTTCATGATATGCTAATTTTTTAAAACAAGAATTTGGGGTTTTCATGAGCTACATGCCAAAATCATCAGTATTAAAACAATAAAATACCTGAAATATTTCAGTTGGTGTGCAATGAATCTAAAATATATGAAAGTTTAATTTGTATCATTACATTATGGAAAATAATGAACTTTATCACAATATGCTAACTTTTTGAGAAGGACCTGTATTATATAAATTGAAAGTAGTGTTAGTAGATTTAAATTTTGTTTTATGGTTTTATTTATTAGAATGAATGCCCATCTGTTTATGATGAGACCAGTACATTGTCAGTGTAAGAACAATAAGAGTAAATTAAATAAAATAAGAGTGTAGCAATAATTTCATAGTGAACCTTCTTTATAGGCATTCTTGATGGAGCACTTGACTATTTGAGCTCTCAGTGTATATATTCTTCTTAACACATACATTTATGATAATGAATAAAAATGTTATTCTGAGCCATTTTCTCTTTGTCATAGCAAATATTCATAAGAATATAAAGTTCGGTGTCTAGTGTTAATGAGGAGGAATAGTTTTTACAATTTTAACCCTGAGCCTCAAGGGATTAGTTAATCGCAATAGTAGTGGCTGCAGAATATCTTCTATTCCCACTGGGCAGTCACAATATCCCACCTTGAACCACTTCCAGCTGTAAAAAGAAAAAAAAGAAAAAGATAAATTGAATTAGATGTGACGTCATCATATAAGCGCTCCACTAAGTCACACGCCACAAAACTCTTGTGTAAAATGCTCTGATATTCCCAGGCCGCCCACGACTGGCCTCATAAATATTAATGTGAAGATGTGACATCTCATCAGCTTGCTGCTGAGGAACTGAATCTAGCTCTCATCTCTCTCAAATGCCCAGTTGCTGGTGGCTGGCAACTACAGCGCTTTTCAGATGCTAATACTGGAAATATTTTGCTCACATCACAGACGGGTTGCTTCTGCATGTCAATCCACAAGCAATTTTAGGAGTAAATTGTTTTGATTATGGGAGCCGGTGCCATATATCTGGTAGTTCTCTTTGAAGCCCGGGACATATTATAGAGAAAGCACAGCTTGATGTCACTGTTATATTGCTAAGGTTATTACACCATAAATCTTTTTTTTTTTTTTTTTGCATTCTACTCCAAAAATAATATATTGCTTATATATATTGCTGACTAATTTAAAACTTTTAAATAAAGGTGCCCTAGAATTAAAAATTGAATTAACCATGGCATAGTTGAATAACAAGAGTAGAGTACATGGACTTCACATACAGTGAGTCTCAAACACCATTATTACCTCCTTCATATGTAAATCTTGTTTGTAAAAAAACACTGCGGAAAAACAGGCGATTCTGAACATAATGCCATCTGTGATGTAATCGCTGGGGTTTATTAATATGTAAAACCCCAACATTTGTATACGGCAGCGCATGTGTCACGCGAGGATAGGGAAAATGGCAGATCATGGAAATAGATGTTATGTTACAGGCTGTGCAGGGGAAGTGAGGACTTTTCATACCCTTCCCACTGAACAAAACTGTCAACAGGCATGTTTATCTACAACCGGATAGCGCAACAATTTAATTAAAAGTTGTTTGTTTGCTCGCCCCATTTTACCACGGACAGTTTTTCTAACCTGGAGAATAGTAGGCTTCACTTAGCGTCTGATACTGGAGACGCGGCAATTCAATCTATATCCCTGCGAGCAGTAGTGATTTTATCCACTTATTGACTGTCTAAACAATTGCTGATTAAACTGGAAGTTTCTTAGTGAGACAACATTAACGATAATATCCCTTGTGTTGTCTAGATCCAACGCAAGATCCTAATACAGTAACAATAGGAAACTCCAAGCAGTATACATCAGTATGACAAATGTCAAAGTTAATATTATTTCCTGCCAGTGTTGTCATACAAATCTACAAAATACAACTGTAGATACATAACATTATGGAAATCCCTTTTGTCAGACTAGAATTATGATTTAGACTATAGGGTATTTTCATCAACAACACACAACTCAGGAGCTAACTATGTTAGTTTATTTGAATTAATTAATGAGGAATTTATATAGTGCTTTCATAGGCTACTACTGTACACCCAAAGCGCTTTACACTCATGCTGAATAAAATCATAGTTTTTGATATTTTTGGACCAAAATGTATTTTCGATGCTTCAAGAGATTCTAATCAACCAACTGATGTCACATATGGACTACTTTGATGATGTTTTTATTCCCTTTCTGGACATGGACAGTAAAGGGGGCATTGACTGCATTATGCTCTGGGACTAAAATATAAAATATCTTAAACTGTGTTCTGATGATGAACGGAGGTCTTACGGGTGTGGAACGTCATTAGGGTGAGTCATTAATTACATCAATTTTTTATTTTTGGGTGAACTAACCTTTTAAGGGACTGATATATACTGTCAAATGATGACATTTATTACGATATATATTATAATATATGATATTATAATATTTTCTCACATTATCTTATTCGCTATTTATAAAATATGACAAGAACTGTGTCGGAACAAATTAATATTGATAATGTCAGATAACTGGTATGCAAGGTATGTAATGGATTATAATCAACCAATCAGCTGTTAAATTTAATTAGAGAACACCAGTTTAGGGTAATACCAATTACCAAGCAATGATTAATTTTGTTCGTGGTATGAAAGGTTGCATTAGCAATTAAAGAAAAAAAAAAAACACTTGGTAACACTTGGCAAAACATGGTCAGGTCAAAAATTTGGACTTATATCGAACAATCGTGCAGGCCATGTAATACAAAAAATAATTGTCCAATCAGTCGCTGGTGGATGAGAAATACATAATTGCGTTTGTTTGATAAAGACGTACTTAAATCATTCTGGTTGCCGCTTTCAAAACAACCCCTCCCTCATGTGAACTGAACTGACAGGGGCTAGATATGACAGTGGAGCTGAAGCTCATTAAATATGCAAATCCTATCCAATCCTATCCATGGGTGTTTACTTCCAAGTCTTCAGTGCTGCACTTCCATCAAAACCTAGTGTTCAGGAGAGAGCCTCAAAACCAGTGTAGAAAATAGCCTATTACTTATTAGTTATGATGGTTTTGAATGTAAAAACCACACAAACATCATTAGCTGACCTAAGACAACAATATATAAAATAAAAAAGCCAATTCATGACACCTTTAAAACCATGGTACTGGGCAGTGGATTATCTGTCATAGCTGCTCTTTCCTCATTTCATCTCACTTTCTTTTTCTCTCAGTCTCTTTATCTTGCCCTGTCTCTTCCCTCCTAAAGCTGGGCTTTGACTGATAGTCTTTTCATGTTCATCTGTGTCAGTGAAGAAAGTGATACAGGGTCAGCTGATGTTTAGCCAATATTTTATTAAGCATTTTCTAAGACAAGTTAATTCACTGAAGACTACGAAAGAAGGCTAGGCAAAAGAGTTTATTAAATTCATTCTCAATATGTACACACACATTCATTATTACATGACTAATCTGATGAAATTGGTTTCGGTAATGTCCTTTTTTAAGCGAAAATAGACAACATGTTATTAGTTTTCCTGGTTATTTTTGTCGGTTGTTTAACACTTATATCCTGAAACAACCTGTTAAATATGAAAAGTTTAGTTTAGCGACTGCCTGGTGCTTGATATCACCTCTATACAGCTGTGCTGCCACTGCTGGATGCGCGCGCGGTTTAATCAGGTACCATTCAGTTCGCCCATTCTTTCGTTGTGTGAAACTATGACCTTTATCATCCATAACAGTTATTAATTTCCATTAGTTTTTCATGATGAATAGATATAACCATGTACGAATAGATATGACCTTTGATGAACTAGTGTTCCCATGGCAACTTTAAACAGGAGGAAGCACATACCGAATTGTTATTTTTGACTTTAATTTTTTCATTTGACTCACTCCAATTTAATTTCTCAAAAGAAAAAAAAGAGAGAGATTTTATCTGTCTTCTAAATTACACATGAAATAGCAAGAAATGTCATGGGAAATTGACAATGTTTTGAAGGTGATTGACCTTAGAGGACAGATTGAGATAAATTGGGTTGTTACTGGGTCTTCTAAAAGCCATTGGAACAGCACATGTTCGGTTTATTTGCAGGCGGTGAGAGCTGAACCAATTTTTTCAACTGACCTAATTTATTTTTAGTATGCATTATATATATATATATACTCCATAAGCATGCAAGCAGAATTAAGCCAGGGACATAAGCGCTCTGTTCCAAAATCTAGTGAGCTGCCTACTTTGACAGCATTTGAAGACATCATAGGACGCTTCCTGTGTTCCAAAATGTAAGGAGCGTATTATTCCCTCTTTAAGGATATTTTGTTTTGGCATAATCATATATGTCCCTTATGTTTAAGACAATCCCAGAATGCACTGCCATGCTATAAATGCTGACCCCTTTACCACCAAAAGCTCCAACAGTGGGCATGTGAGCATCAGAACTGGACCACCTGATCTAATGAATGATGTTTTCTTTTACATCACGTGGTTGGCCAGGTGCATGTGCGTTGCCTGGGGAACACATGGCACCAGGATGCACTATGGGAAGAAGGCAAGCTGGCGGAGGCGGTGTGATGCTTTGGGCAATGTTCTGATGGGAAACTTTGGGTCCTGCCATCCATGTGGATGTTACTTTGACATGTACCACCTACCTAAGCATTGTTGCAGACCATGCACACACTTTCATGGAAAAAGAATACGCTGGTGGCTGTGGCCTCTTACAGCAATGAGCCTTGCCACAAAGCAAAAATGATTCAGGAATGGTTTGAAGAGCACAAATGACTTGGCCTCCAAATTCCCCAGAACTCAGTCCAGTCAGACTTATATATGTTCGTATTTTCACTAGAATAAAAAGGTTAAGTCAGTTTTGTGTCAGTTGGAAATTTCAGTTTGCATTTCCAAACATTCCTTTTACAAAGCTTTGCAGGCAGGTTCCTTCAAGCATCTTAGATGTTGCCACAGTTCATCTGAATTTAGTCTCTTATTTTTTAGACAGCCTCACAGATAAGACTATGTCATGTTGAAATCAGATGTCCGTGTGGAGCATAACCAGCTGTTGTCAGACTCCTTGTGCATACACAAATCTCACTGGATTATTATAATTAATGGCAAAATTAATGTTTGGGAATGTGTGCTGGATAAGTATTTTCCTATGCAGCCTCACTAGCTGCTGCCTGTCAGGAAGTTGGTGATCCACTGAGAGATGGACTCCTTTGGGGTTCCATTGGGTTCCTTTGGACAGGAGGAGAGTTGGAGGTCCACATACAGGATCCTCACAAAAGTCCCTGATTCATCTAGATTTTGTAGGATATAATGCAGGTCCATGTGGACTGCATCATCCACAGACCTGTTTGCTCGATAAGCAAACTCCAGAGGGTCTAGAAAGGGTCCTTCAGGAAGGCCAGCACCAGTGTTTCAAATCACAGATGTTAAGGCAACAGGTCTGTGTTAAGCGATAAATCTTCAAACAGTAGGCCAATCGTTGATTCGACACAGTGCTGGGGGTGGTGTCTTGTGGTTAGTAATGTTTTTCAGGACTTTCGACATTGATGCAGGGTCGTTGGCTGAAAACCTGGTTTCTGAGCTTTTCAGAATGGTTCCTCTTAGCCACTCTTATCTCCTTTGTCAGTGTGTATTTGATCCGTTTAAACAAGACCCTCCCTTTCCTTTAGGCATCTTCTTTGGCCGGATTAAATGTGATGAGTTTTGCAGTAAACCATGGTTTGTCAGTGTTGTAAGTTAAATAAGTCCTGGTAGGGATGCACATATCCTCATATTATCTGACATGATGTTACAGAATCCGTGTTTTAACGCTTAACTTATAATCAGCACAGTTTTGGTGTTTATTGCGTGTTGCTCTCAGTAACAGCAACGAGGGCAGGTGTGTGTGAATGCTGTTCGTCACCGGTAATGAGTAACCATACAGCTGTGCGTTCGGTGTTTGACATCATCCGTGAGTATGCAGCTCTTGTCTTTCGTATTTGTTGTGTTGAAATTTTTATAATTCTTTAATTCTTATACTCCTTGGTTAGAGGGAAAGGGGAACATTTAAGTCCGGTTCCAAACTAGTGATCTCAAGTGACGCAGCTTCTGCTTTGCTTACAGGTTTATTCTGGTTTTGATCATGTCATTGACGGTCATTTGGACTGTGTACTGCTCAGCTGCTTGCGAGTCGTCTGGGCTGTTAAAGTGGGCTTCGGATGTGTCCGCAAGGCAGCGTTATCAGCCTATGTGATGTCCTCTGGAGGCCTGAGTGTTAAAGCCGCAACAGTAATTGTATCATTTTGGTGTTTGGCTGATTTTTAATAATTGTTATTGATTGTTGTTTTCTTTAATGTTTTTCTCTCTTTTTTCCAGGGCCAGTGAGGTCGTGTGTGGAACTGGGGAGGCTAGCTGCTTCATTCTGTGGTGTTTCAAAGTGTGCTGATACAACTTCCCTTTGGTGGGTGTGTAGTGTTTGCTTTTTGTGACTTGAGGTGGGTTTTTGATGACCTCCTAGTTGCAGCTGGCCTGCCTGGTTCCCACTATTCCTGGCCCTGGGTATTATAATTTTGCCATTGTGGGTGTGTCTGGGGGTTTTATTCAGCGCTTGTGATTTTTATAATAAAGTCTATTTTATTGTATTGCTACTCGTGTCTCTCTTTAAATTCCTTGCCTTCAGTTGGTGAAATTATCTGGGTGTCTTTTACTGGGAGTTATTTTCCCTGGCCTTCCACCAGGGTGGCATAGTCGGATAAAATTTAAATGGTGATTAACATCTCCCTCAATTTAATATAGATAAAAATGCCACATAATGATAACATGGTGAATGCAGTATGTCTGGATTATATTTATCCTATACACATACTTGAATGTAGTTTTTAGTGTTTGTGAAGTAAATACTTATTAAATATAAGTAAGAGATGAACACCTCAGTGTTATGAGTGTTCTTTTATTGGCCAGCCCAACTTCAAAAATGCAGGGGTGTTTTTTTCAAATGTTTTCAAATTTAATTGCTTTGAAAAATGAAATTTAACCGTATGAAATTAAGCTTTGAGAACAGCTTTGGATAACTTATGAGTTGAGTCTGCTCAGTACGTTTTTAGAACAGAGAAAAGGTGTTAGACCCTAAAACATATTTATAATCATAACCCAAATTAACATGATTTCACAAACCAAAATGCTTGGCATGTATGCTTTACCTCGACACTCCCCAAGTGCTCAGATCTACCTAAGCCATTTTTCAGGACAAAAAGAGAAAGTACTATAACAGGGCTTTAGAACATTGCAATGTTTTCCGGAGGGGTTGTATTTCCATTTCTCTTTTTCGCTTTTGAATTCATCCCACCAGGTGCTTGTTATACAACATACCAGGGATGCCAGGTCATTCTGGGATACTCTCATGAAATATTGACTCCCACCTGACTTGAGTGGATATTTTTTTTAACCTAACTTTGAAAACAAGCCAGAACATATTAAAGTATCTTATGCATATTTAATGCTGGTAATTTCAGCCTCCCTGTTGGAAGTTTTAGACTTCAAGACAGATTACGTGTAACTCATATCAGAGTGCTCAAGTATGCTGCTTAACAGTCCACAGACATGTTTTGGTTTCCTACCAGACATTGTGATTATGATGAACACCGTTTACTCACTGGATTTGATGTGGATACTTACAGTTATGACAAACACAGAATCTCAGACTTAAATATTATAACTCATATTGACGTATTTGATGCCAATCTACCTGCTTGCATTACAGACAGAATTCAAAATGACTTTTTTTATACAGCTAATTGGTTACAGAATGCTTTTAAACATATTCACATACTTATTATTAATGGTCAGGATTAAACATGTGAATGTCTTGCACAATCTGTCTGTGGAAATTCTCTATTTGAAAATGATACTGAGCCATGTCAATGCTGCCTAGAATGTGAAGGTCTATCGAGTCTGTAGAGGGCCAAATATCACCAAGAAAAAGTGTGACTTATAACACCCATGCTCTTTTCAGATAAGTCTCAGGAAGGGAGGCAGGTAATTTAAACTTGCGGTCAAGCATTGCAATAACCTTTAGTATTATCAATGACACAAGTATTATTCACAGACAGACTGTCTGACTGATGCACCTCCAGCATTATTAAAGTTGAGTGAGTGTCCTCACTTTCATATCAAACCGACACTGAAACTGAAGAGCTGGAGAGAATAAAGTAGAGTAGATTTTAAAAGAAAACTCAATTCAAAAAAAGAGAGAAAGTTTTCGTCTAAAGTATGTTAGATTTACCAAGTTACCAATAGGGATTTGTAAGGACTTTGGGGGATCTGACTTTTAAATACTTATAATACTATTTAAATGAAGTTAAATACATTTGTTATTAAATAAATTAGAGGCCTAATAAGAACCCTGCTACATTAATAATTCATCCACAAATGCTCAGTGTTTTTATCTTCATTCTTTATTCCTCACATTTTAAAGGTGCACTCTGTAATTATTTCCTCATGAAACAAGTTTTACCCCTCGAGCTTTTTTCAAAAAAATAAAATAAATAAGTAATAATAATGAAATCATGTAGACTCGTATGAGGTGAAGACACCAATGAGTAGCCCATTAAAAGCGGATTCGTTTTAAATGGAGCGGGTTGCCTCATGTGAGTTGATATTTGAGATCAAATGACCAGCTGAATATTACTCGTTTTATCTAGGCATCTCCTTTTATCTGACAGTTTCACTTTAATTAATCATACTGGCTAAGGCAAACATTTCTACAACTGCATCTGTAACTGAAAATTATTATTGAGTGTGTGATGCTGCTAATGCAACATAAAAATAAAATAAAAATGATCAACAACAAGGTTTATATAGTTATGTTTTATAAAATATCACAATTTTTTGTTTATGTAATTGGCAGTCAATACAAAATATTTTTAGAACATCTCACAAGACTCACACCCTGATGAAGACTTGACGCTGTAACACATATAGGTGTATTTATCACCTTTTTTTACATGAACATTGCCATATTTGTCTTTAACTTAGATCTGTAAACATTTCTACTAACCTTAACCTAGTCTAATAATATTTGGAGAGTTAATTGACATACTGCCTTCATGTGCTCTCAGAATTAAAAAATAATATTAATAATAATTCAGGCCCTTAATACTTAGATATGACACATTTAAACTATGTTCATTTTATTTAAACATATCTAATGTTGACACAACTTAATTTAATTGTGTTCCATCAACCTAATATAAAACTGAAGTTTACTGAATAAATTGGTTAAAACTACATTCAATATTTGTGTTGACATAACTAACTGGACAGTGTATCTGTAGTTCCCAGCATGCTTAGCAAGGGACTCCATTAGGAGTACATTTAGGGATAAAAATGTGTTATTTTATGTGTTTTTTTCTTGAAAGGGAAAGACGTTGTTTGGTAATGTTAGTGTTTAATGTTCAGGTTAGAGGAGTTTCTGTAATGTTTTTGAATTCTGTGGTTATTATGCGGAGGAGTGGCGCCTGTGCTTAGGCTCTGGGCACTTCCACTGTAACAATAAAATAAAATAATGTCTCCAAATGAAATATTTCTAGTGACTGATCACATCAAAAATTTTCAGTTGGACAAATTGAAAATCTGTAAAGTGATGCAATTTAATTCACAGAAATTCAATTCGACCAACTGAAAAATTTAGATGTGATCAGTCACTTGAAAATGTTCAATTGGAGACCGGATTTTTTTTTTTTTTTTTTTTTTTTTTTTTTTTTTTTTTTTTTTCTATTTCTAAACAGGCAAACTAGGCCAAAAAGGCTGGCCATTTCAGTACAGCAACCTTCTTCGCAGCCATGATGTTGTAATTAATGCAGTATGTGGTCTGGCATTGTCATGTTGGAAGAGTCCCTGAAAGAGACAACATCTGGATGGGAGCATATGTTGTTCTAGAACTTGGATATACCTTTTTGCATTGATGGTGCCTTTCCAGATGTGTAAGCTGCCCATGCCACACACACTCATGTAACCCCATACCATCAGAGATGCAGGCTTCTGAACTGAGCGCTGATAACAACTTGGGTTGCCCTTATCCTCTTTAGTCCAGATGACATGGCGCCCCAGTTTTACAAAAAGAACTTCAAATTTTGATTCATCTGACCACAGAACAGTTTTCTGCTTTGCTACAGTACATTTGAAATGATACTTGGCCCAGAGAAAACGCCTGTGCTTCTGGATCATGTTTAGATATAGATTTTTTTGACCTATTGAGTTTTGGCCAGTGGTGGGCTGTCAGGGCTGTCAGGCTTTGTATATATATAAGCTATGTTCTCTCTATGCTACAACTCTATGCTATAACTCTCTATGTTGTCAATTATTGACCTAATAAGTTGCAAATTGGTCCTCCAAATTTGTAACTTTTTCGGTCTCTTATTACTACCTGTCCCAACTTTTTTGGAATGTGTAGCTCTCATGAAATCCAAAATGCATCAATATTCGACATGTCATTTCAAAATGTCATGCCAAAATTAGATTTTATCTATATTCTATTGTGAATAAAATATACGTTTATGAGATTTGTAAATTATTGCATTCCATTTATATTCACAATTTGTACTGTGCCCAAGTTTTGGGGAATTTGAGGTTTGTATTTAACATATATTTTATAAAATTGAGTTGGACCAACTCAATTACATTGCATGAATTAGTTTTGTTTTCATGAGTTGGGTCTACACATATTTATCAGATGTAAAACCTGCAAATTAAATTGAGTTTGTCCAATGAGTTATTTTTTGAGTGTATAGGTAAAAATTGCACATGAACAGTCTCTTGTTTTGATAACCTCGTAATCAGAACTTTTTCCACAAGGTGGGAATTATCAAATTTATAGCATGTGAAGCCAGCATTAACAAGAGGTAGTTGACATGTAGATGCAAAGTTACTTATAGTCTTATGTGGACAAAAAAAACAAAAAACAAACATAGTATATAATATTAAACAGCAATGGACCCCATTCACATTCAAGTGAACTTTTCCTTGAAAGTGTTTTGAGGTGCTTCATACACAATATTTTAAAGATGACTTGGAATGGCTTCAGTCTTTATGGTAACAACACCAGCAGTGACCATAAAGCCATTTTGGAGGGAGAGGGGTCAAAAGCAAAAAAAAAAAAAAAAAAAGTCTCTTCAGGCATTGAATGAAATGTTGATTCACAAATATGCTTTTGGATTGGTTATATATGAAAGCGTGAGAAACACACTGTGTGTGAGAGAGATGAGCTGCTGAAGCAGAACAAATTAGGCTATTTGAAGTTCACATGTCATGAAATTCTCTCAGGTTCACTTGTCATTTTATAGATATATTTGGTAATTTGCACAGTGAGAGAGTCAATTGAACGGTTTATGCAAAGGCTGCATGACCGTGTGCTCCTTTCATCACTCCACTAACAGGTTAGGCCTCTGATCTTATGAAAGTAGTAAGGTAATAGTGTGCAATGGTTTGTGTGAAACACTATTATAGCAAGTGAGCCTGAAAAAAAAACATTTTGGTCGTCTGTTTACAGTATATTTCCCGTTAATTCTAGGTAACATATTCATTAGTGTAAGAGTTTTCAGAGTCAGTCCCAACTCATTTGTGTATGTTGTTGGTGGCTCATGCTGTTACGCAGCTGGCTACTGCATTGCAGCGTCACGGGACAGCCTCAAGCTGCCTCCTTTACGGTCACAGAGGCGGTTGCGCGTCATAGTTGCTTTTGTCCTATAGCTCTGTAGGGACTGCGCATTAGGGCATTTCATTCTCTTTGCACTGCGGATTGCACACATGCTGAGATGTCATGTCATTCTAAATCATTTTAACTATTTCTTAATATGACTAACCATTTCTTTAGTGGTCACTTTTTTAATTAGCAAAAATGAATAAGTGCACCTTTAATGACAGAATGGTTCCTATAGTTAAACAAAAGTGTTACATATTTTACATTTACATAGGCCTACACTTTTGTTCAAAGTGACTTACAGAACGTTCCATTATATTATCACGCTATAATTCATTCAAACGCTATTAAACCATTCAAGCATGACAACTCAAAAGAGAACTGTAATGAGTATGGTCCTTGTGTGTCTGTGAATCTCCTGTCTTTATGAGATACACACACAATATGCACAGGCAGCATGTCTCGCTTGTACAGACAAAAACACATAAAAGTATGCCAAAATTCTGCTTTGCCAAGTATACTCATAAGCATAGTCTTAAATGAGTTGTCCTCACAGTCATTTAAGACTTATTTCAGGGTGTTTTCACACTTGGTCCTTTTCAGGGGTCTGAGAGAGAGATGATTAATAAAGAAAGAAGGAGAAGCTGCTCAAAGATTGCGTGCGAGCTTCTCTTCCTGTGTAATTTCGCTACTGTGTGACTCTACTCTCTACTCACGTGATTTTTACACAATCGTTAGCCTATTTTTACAAAAACGGCTTCTACAGGGCGATATGTTCATAGATATAAGGTAATGGAGCCTTTTATACATTGTCGTGTTTCTTTAGAAATAAACAATGGACAAATGGAGTCTTTAAACACTTCATATGTAAAGTTATTTGCTGTCAAAGTGACGCCAAAAGAAATGGGAATCAATGGAATGCTAACAGCAGGTGATGGCTTGGTTAGCAATGCCTGCCTCTGGAAGATTCCGCCAATTGAAGGTACATTTTCCGTGTGCTGGATTACTTTATGAGCAATTTGGATGCAGTATAATAGACAAACAAATAATGCACACAACAATAAAAAAATCATTTAAAAAATACACGCAATGAATAGATATACTAATAATAATATAGCAAGGTATGTCGTTATGGGAAGAAGAAGGCGGGAACTGGCAAACGTTCAACACTTTTATATTCAAATAAACACAAAATGAAAGTAAAAAAAGCCAATCCCTCGCGGACGACTGCCACATACAAACATAAACAAAACATAACGTAAAACTCTAGGCTTGGTCCTCTCTCATCCTTCACTGTCTTTTATGCTTCTGTCGCTCCTCCGTGAGAGATATGAGATCGGTGTGACGTTTTCCGCATACCCCCATTACACCTCGCAAGCCAGGGAGTCTCGGCGACCGCAGCAGCTGGGGGTAAGGACAGACGAGACGAAAGAAAATGAGACAGAAGCACAAGGAACGACGGAGCGAGAGAGTAGGAAAAACAAAATCTTGGTCCGATTCACAAACTCACTGGCCCTCATTTATCAATCTTGCATAGAAACTGGTGTATATGTTGGCGTAAGATTATGCTTAAACTCCTCTCATCGCCTGATTTATGAAGCTGTGCGTACCTCTGCAATCCAGGTTTACGCAATACCTGCCCTTGATAAATGCGGCGGCTGAAAACGATCGTCATTAGAATAACACGCCCCTATATATTCAAGTCTCCGCCTCCTCCACGTCCTCATTTTACGCCATGGACACACGGAAGACGGCAAAGAAGCGAAACTTCTCCGACGTGGAGATCAGGCGCGCTCAATCATCTCACTAGTCCACTAGTCAGGGCACTGATTAGGACATAAGTCAATGGGCTGACTTCCTGATCAGTGCTCTGACTACTGAACTAGTGAGATGATTGAGACGTGCCCATCGAGACCATCACCAGGGAAGTGAAAAAAAATAAAAATAAATTGTTTTTGTATTTGGGAGTTTAAAGAGTGGGATTTAAGGCAGCTACAAAAACAAAATATGGACCTAAATTACGAGTACTCTTAATAGTGTGGAGGTTGAGAAGCGCACTCCAGCAGTTTAAATAGCTGTTTGGATGATAAATTACCATCACAATGCATTATTTTACAGCACATGTTTTGAAACAATTAGCATTTAATTTCATATCCTGGCACATGTATTGGGGTGTACAATAATGATGATGATGCGATGTGGAGTACCATTCATTCACATTAATAATTACATGACAATTTTTAAGATTCTTCTTATTATTATTATGATTTTATAATATTTTATTTTGTTTATTTATTTATTATTTATATAATTATAATATATTATTTTGTCAGTCTGAATTATTTTAGTCCCAGTCCGTGCACAGCTGCCGGGCCAGGCGGGCCTGAAACGTCAGATAAAGCGCACAGGCTCGCTACTGGAGGAATACATATATGCCTACAAATCAAACGCTTTGGTAAAGTCACACAAATTAAACATTGACGTTCATGTTGCACAAAAATAAACACTGAATGTTGTTGTTGTGGTTTTTAAGAGTGGCTCATATAGCATATCTTGTCTTGTTTTGTGGTGTTAGGAATTGTTTTTCTGTGCATTTTCACACTAACTCAAACGTGCGTACACCACCTCCTGAGCTGGCGTAGGATTTGCCGTGCGCCAACGTCCATAATGATACATCTCAAAGTCACCGTGGTTTTGGGTGTACGCAAGGTGTACACTGGAAATTTGGTGTACGCACTTTTAATAAATTAGGGCCACTGTCACTCTGTCCTCAGCCGAGAGAATCTTCCTCACGGTGCCATGCGATGGTACTGGACGCTCCTCGGTGGACGCTCCTCAATCCTCCTCCACCCCCTTATGGCCAGCGATGGCTCCTCCAGCTGAGGGCAGCCACTCACGGCCTTCACTCTTCCGCACTGCCCGTCCTCCTCAGCAGCGAGGGCTCTCCAACAACAAATCCCTTCTTCCTACCGGGTTTTGGCACCAGTGTAACAAGGTATGTTGTGGGAAGAAGGAGGCGGGAACCAGCGAACGTTTAACAGTTTCATATTCAAATAAACAAAAGACGGCATGGACAACCACCACACACAAACATAAACAAAACATAACGTGGTTCAGGCCTGGGGTCTGATGTATAAATGTTGCCTACACAAAAAGGCACTGAAACCGAACACATTTTTCCATACGCATACTGGGATTTATAAAAAAATGAACTAGACATAAAATATGGGCGCACCGTAAGGACACTTTAGAAAGTGTGTACGCACTCTTTTTACTGGATTGAGCAAAGTAATGACGTAAACTGTATTATTTAAATTATCTTTTACATATTATATACACATGTAGATTAAATATGAATAGACTTAAGCACTGAAACTTATTATCTAGAAGTTACAAAATGTTTTCTATGAATTCAAAAATGTGTCTTTGTACTGGATCGATGTGCTTAGTCAGATAATTATTTAATTTAAGTTTAAATCAGTTTCAATTAAAACTGACAGGCTTTTATTAAAGGGAGGGTGAAACACTCAGTTTCAGTCAATCTCATGTCAATTTTGTGTACCTATAGAGTAGTATTGCATCCTTCATATCTCCGAAGAGTCTTTAGTTTTATTATATTTATAAAAGAAATATGGGTTGTACCGAGTCTTTCCGGAAAAAACCGAGCACCTGGAGGCGTATGGTGTGGGCGGAGCTAAAGAATGACGAGCGCCCACAGCAACAGGAGAAACAGCAACAGCAGGACGTCCATCTCTGTGGTATGGACTGTATTTAGTGGCCTGTCAACATTTGTGTGTCATTTGTGTGAATGACGAAGCACGCGATCGTGTCGTTTACTGATGTTTACTCATGCGACGATAGCCAACAGCATAGACATTTGAAGCAGTTTTACTCAACGGCTGCTTCCAAAGCAGTACCGAACCTTTATCGCTGGGACCGCTCCGTCAAAAACACACTTCTTTGGTATGATTTGGTAAAGTCCTGACAGCAGTGAACGGAGGAGATCCACTTTGCGCCGCGACTAAAGCGATGTCGTGAAGCTTCCCGTCATTTCTGCGTTCAAATCGGTTCAAAGGCAACGCTGCCTTCCCGGAATGCTGTGCTGAAGCGTTGAAGTTGCTTGATGTCAATAAAGTGGAGCGCAACGTGACAGAAGTGTTCACGGACGACTGGATCTGCACCTGAGAGAGTGTTTATGGGCGTGCATTTCCTCTCTCGCTCTAGTCACGCGCGTGCACCCTACCGGGAGAAGAGCCCGTACGGCCCATACAAGGACCTTCTGCTCTATTAAGGTCAAGCCAAACCATACTCGAAAAAAACTCTCCGAAACTTGTGAGAAACCGGAAGGAGTATTTTTGACACAGAAATACTCCATCAAACGTCCAACATTAGTTTTTGAAACTTTCTCTGTGTTTAGGATGGGAATCCAAGTCTTTAACAGTGTAAAAAGCTCAGTATGCATGAAACAGCATTTCACCCCCCCTTTAATTTCCAAATCAAGCTTTAGTACTGGCAGGTCACGGTAGTCAGCTGATCAGCTGATCCACGCCTACCTATAGGAATACGACATCCATCACAGCATCCCTATATGTAAAGTCCATTCAGTATTATCAAAGTTTTATCACATTTCTAATTACCCTTCTTCATCCCCAGCTTCTCTTCTAATCAGTCAGGACTTGGCCTCTGATATTTCTTTTCTAATCAGACTCATTTTTCTTGAATTATGTTTTTATATTAAATTATTGTCATTGCAAACATTAATGATATCTGAACCCTAAGGTGGTTATAGCTACTCTCCCTGCTCTTATCCATGCTCGGCTGCATGGATGGGCAGGGAGTTCTTGCCCCGAACAGAACCATACCGCCAATTCAGACTGTATGCTAATTGTCAATCAATTTAACGATAGTGGCCCTGACAGAATTCATTTAAGGCTTTTTTTTTATTTATTTCACATTAAGATTACCATACCAGCAACTTATGGAAAAGGACAACACTGACTTTATGTAAGACTTATAGAACAGTTCCATCTAAAATGTGTATATATTAAATTATCTTTGACAGGGCTGTCCCTTAGTTCAGCATCTATATTTCTTAGAGACCCGCCACTGCTTTAAAGAGAGGAATCTTTGAACATCCGCCACAAAATTCACTGCAACTTTGATCTTGTCAGTGCAGTAGATCATCTGCCAATAATGTGACTTTCTAAAACAGAGCTTGTTTGCACAAATCCATGCTCATTTCAATTAAGCTACAGTGTTTATATCCTGCAGGCCTGCTTCTTTGGTGCATACCCTGAATCAATCAATGTTCTCACTTCAGGAAGCACATTTTCACAGCATACTTTTATTCCAGAGATTCCCATCCATGTCCATCAATATGTCACCATGAGGCTGAAGCCAGCTCTAATTAGCAGTAAAGCTTTAGCTGAGCTGTTGTTCCTGTCCTCAAGTGAAAGCCTCGCATTATCTTCATCTTGACACTTATGCCATAGTCTTCCACTATAATCAATGCAAATACTAAATTCATGGACAAAAATAAAAATAAAAATGCTATTTAAAAAATCTGTGCATCCATTTGGGGGAAATCTTTCATTTCAAATTCAAGTCTCACTCACAGGAAAATTAGGTAGTGATACAATTATTTTACAAGGTGATCATTTCCTATGAATTTGAACAAAATGAATCAAATGGAAACATGAAGTAAGCATGAAGGTCCACCCCTAACACCAACTCAAAATATAACCGTCACTTATGGTATACCGTATACGAATGAAAGTACAACTTCATAAGAGATTAATTTGTTAAAACCTAAAATAGACGAAATACTATTAGATTGTGTTGTCCACACTAAAAGCCCCCCCCCCCCCCAAAAAGCAAGAAAAAAAGAATAGAATTAGTTGCATGTATGAAACTTTACCTGATACTTCTATTCAACGTGTTTTACACAGGAGGGGAATCTCCTTAAGCGCAACCTGGGTGAACAACATCCATAATGCAATAGATGTGTGGATTATCAGCTGTGATGAATAGAAATTAATGAGGGTAATTTGGCTGGAGGTACTCGCTTGCGGGGATTTTAATGGGCACAGTTAGGACCTCAGTTTAACTTCTCATCTTAAGGACATGCAGTGGCTTTTTTTATATTTTAGTGTTCCTGACATAACTGGTTGATGCAGACTGGAAGGAGAGCACCCCCTGCTGGACCCTCAAACATTGGTAATGGGGACTTCCATACAGGTCTGATCAGGCTCAACCCTGCTGAACCCACCAGGAGGTATTGGGTGAATAATAATAATAATAATAATAATAATAATAATAATAATAATAATAATAATAATAATAATAATAATAATGATGATACTAATAATAATAATCATTTTTAATGCTTAGCTGATATTCAGCTTAAAGAGTGTTTGATTATAACTCTAAAATGGAAGTTCAAACAGCCCTAATATGTCTTTTGCTTTTGATTACTGTATTACAGTATGTCACTCAACAGAAGAAAAAAGTTATTCACCACAGATTTGGAATGGTTTAAAAAAAATGTAATACTTGTGAGGTAACACTGCCACCCAGAGTCCATTTATGCTTATGACGCCTTCTTACATAATTTGTCATATAAAATGTTATGTACAGTACTTTATTTGAAACCAGGATATATATTTTTGTTATGTTTGTAATTGGATTTTTTAAAGAATAACAGCTTCAAGAAGAATAACTTTTAATAAGAATAACTTTAGTTGATGTTTTCAAATGTATTTTATTATTTGTTCATTCAAAGGGATGTTGAAATTAAAGGAGAACTTGAAATAATATAGCAAATTGGAATAATGAAGTAATTATAAGCAAATACAAAACAAACAAACACTCCCAGCTGTACCTTCCATGGAATTCCAAATCACTGCTTATCAAGAACGTTTAATCCTTTTTCATCCTTCACAGAACTGCAGGGGTTTCCTCTTGTGAAATATCCACCCTGAGTTTTGAATTATCTATTTGCATTCCATAGTTTTACTATAATTTAATTTACACTTTAATTTACATTTAATTTCCATATTTGAATTAATAAAATAATTAAATAAGTTATTGTCATGGATACTCCAGGTTCCATTGTCATTCCCTCACAATGATCCCTGTGACCAGAATACTGATCACCTGAACCTGCACATCAGCACACCAATCTATTGGCACACCAGGACTATTTAGGCCCCGTCCACACGAAGCCAAAGCTTTCCAATCCAATAGTTTTTTTCCTCCTTATTTCAAGAAATATCTGTGTACACACAGGAGCAATGAAACGGCTCAAATGGTGTGACGCTGTAATTCACCCACAGAAATACATTAAAAACGGAGAAGAAGAGTTGTGGCTAGAAGGGGGTATAGCAGTGGTAGGAAGTGAGGCAAAATCTCACAATAAAAAAATAAAATGATTAAATAAAATAAATACATTTGCTACATAACAGATGTGTTTTTATTAATGCCTACACCTACACCTACACCAACCCTAAACCTACCCTTACAATTATGCAAATACGGTAATTAAATGGCGCAATATTGATGTGCGCATGCCCAGTGCCCATAGTTGTATCCCTTAAAGGAACACTTTGTGTGTTCCTCAACAGCCAGAGGACATGAGGATGAGAGCCGTGATATCTCTGCAGCCAAGTGGCAGTGCTTCGCCTGTGCTTCCCCATTATATAGTCCCAAGTCAATATCTGACTAGGAAATCGCCTAGTCTTAATCTGCATCGCTATTTGTACTCATTTAAGTGAGTACTTAAGTGAGTGTTTTTTTGTTTGTTTGTTTTTTTGGGTCACTTTTACTTGGGACATGCTAGCTGGTAACATAGGATTCCGTTCATTATGCTAAGCTAAGCTAGCAGCGACCCTGTCAAACTAAAACAATGCATGCTCTGAGACAAAAGTGCATTTTCCCACAAATCTAAATGTAGGAAAGAAGTTGAATAAGCCCTATTTCTAAAAAAAAAAACGGTGGAGTGTTCCTTTAACTCTTTCACCGTGCTGGACGTAGTGATGACATCACCGTTTTGCAAAATATACGGATTGGCTGTACACACGAAAACGTAAGAATGCCGTTTTCAGATTTATCCACTCTGGGGCCCGGTTTCAGAAATTTTCAGATTCATGCTTCCAAACAGATTCATGCTTCCAAAATGCCGTATCCGTGTGGACGAATAAAAAACAACGAATACGGCAGGTACGGTACAAAATGTATACGTATAGAGCTAAACGCATCTCCGTGTGGGTTAGGGTTAGGGTTACGGTTAGCCTTAAGCACACACCTCAGCTTCGGTCATTGTCGTGGTCTCCAGTGTGGATACATGACTTACCTGTGTTCTACTTACCTGTGAAGATTATCATTCCTGCTCCTTTGTTCAAAGATCTCCAGGTCTCCTCTTCAGTTCCGGTCTCCTCTCCCTTGTCACTGTGTAATCCTCAAACCACTGTGGGTCTCCTCTGTCACTGGCAACCAAGGTGTGTTTTACACATCATTCCATCCAGCCATCCTGATATCTACTTTATGTATATCCTGCAGAAAAAAAAAAAAAATGTTTACTCAAGTTACTGTTCTCCATTGCATCAATATATCTCAATCATTGCCTGCTTGATTACTCACTGCTGCTCAAATAAATATTAACTTTTAAACAATATCCTATAATGACAACGTGAAAAAAGTTTGTTTGAAATATTTCCAAATGTATATATACAACATGTACATAAATATTCACAGCCTTTGCCATGACATTCAAAATTGTGTTCAGGTGCTCCTGTTTCCACTGATCATCCTTGAGATGTTTCTACAACTTTGGACATGATTTTGGAAATGCACACACCTGTCTTTACAAGGACCGACAGTTAATGTTAACAGTGCATATCAGAGCACAAACTAAGCCATGAAGTCAAAGGAATTCTCAAGAAGAATCAGAGATAGGGTTGTATCAAGGCACAGATCTGAGGAAGGGTACAAGGGAACATTCCTGCAGCATCCCAATGAGCATAGTTGCAGTCCTCTTCCATAAATATAATAAGTTTGGAACCACCAGTACTCTTCCTAGAGCTGGCTACCTGGCCAAACTGAGTGATCGAGGGAAAAGGGCCATAAGCCCTATTCGGACTGGATTAGATTAACATGGGGAGATCGGGGTAAAGTAATTATTACCAGAGGTTCTCTGTGATTTTAGTCCCGTCCGAATGTGCCATCTTGGTACTCATTAAAGACAATGTCAGTGAAGATTACTGAGACTTTTACCTTCTCCTACCTAATCCTGTTCGAATAGACCCGCGGTTAAAATGTATGGTAAAATTCCATCATTTTCTGCTTAAAAATTAAAAATGCACGTTTCGTGAAGATGGAGGCGCTTGAAGCATTCGGTTGCATTGTGGGACAACTCTGTGGCAAAGCTCCAGTATAGAGTCTGGGATCGTGACGTAAGGAACGCAATGCATTTTGGGACTTTAGGTCACGGAGGCCGCTGTCGATACTGTATTGTATAGGAAATTGACGTTTTTAGTTCTAAAAGTAGAACTAATTCAGCTAAAAAAAGTTACAATGGTGAACGCGTGTTGTGGCATTAACTGCCGTAATCGCACTCACGACCGGAGTGGAAACCTAATCGCAAATTGAGTGTGATTGTTTAGCTTTCCCTCCTGGAAACAGCACATTGGATCTCATTCGTGAACTTTAGGACACATATACTACATCAGCGAATGTGTAGTGTAGGTAGATGTAAAAACTTGTGTTAGATAGTTAAAAACACATTCTAATGGTGTACGCTTGCTGTGTTATGGACGGCTATAGCCGCTCTCATGAACTGCGTAGGGGGAAAAAACCCTCAAATGACGCGCATTTTTTCAGTTTACCAGCTTGGAAACAACAGGTGAAGGTGAAAGTAAACCTCAATGAAAATTAAAGCTGCGAGCAGCGATGACGGGCCCAAGCCGGTGGCACCGCCACCCCGGCAGCATCAGCTTAACTGTGCACAGCAGGCCAATAGGCATTTAATATGGGAAAAAATAAATAAAGGGACTATGTCAAAGTCATTTGAATTCACCTCATTAACTGCAGCAACTGGTGCTGCTATGACCAGGAACCACAACACTCACATCTCTGAGATCAATTACATTTTATTCATTAATTTTATGTCAGATGATGTCAAATGTCAATTTCAAATGAGTGCAGAATACTGTCCAAATGCTGAAGTTGTATTATCCTTACACTTCTCTTAAAAATAAATTAAGCCAAATCACAGAGACCGCAACAATGTTTTTAATATCAGTGTCAGGTAGAGTAATATGCATGCATATAATTTATGGAAGTTTATTATAAACAGCCACTTTTATAAATTAATGTGAAATTAAATTTGTTTAATCCATTTGAATTTTATCAATAAATAATTAGTTTAAAGAGGTGTCATACGTGATCGTTGCAAACACAGCACATGACCTTCTTTAAAGCCCATGTTACAGAAAACAATTAAAAGAATTTTCAATTATGTGCAAATGTATTTTTTGCAGCTCAAAATTTTGTAAGTTCAGAAGACCAGTATTTAATTAAAGATATAATATATGTTTTAGTTTTTTACTTATTTTTCACAATAAAGTGATAGATATTTGTGATAGCCTATGATATGAAAGGGTTAAATTATGAAAAAACAAGAGACAAGATGACACACACAGAGTGAGAGAGACCCCCTCCACACACACACACACACACACACACACACACACACACACAGAGAGTGATCCTGAGAGAGGGAGAGTGAGGGGGGAGGGGAATGACAGACACAAAATCTAAACAGTGAGAGAACATTGTTTTTATTTCACTGTCTGAAAACACTGTTTTGCAATAACAACAATAGTTTTATCTTCAAAACAGTGTTCCCTAGGACATATCCAACCTGGTTACTAAATAAGGCTACACTTCCACCTTCTGGTTATTCTATATACCGGTAGATCATTAGTTCTCATTTTTGTCCTTAAACAAAAGGCATTAATCTTCTCATTGTTTAAGTTACACACACTACTTATTTTTATTTTATTTTTTTAAAGACAATAAAATGTGTTTTTTCTTTTGTTAGTAATGTTTTTTTATATTTATATATTTTTATTAATAATTATTTGTATTAACACAATTATTTAACTAATTATATAAAACAATATTGTCAATGCCCTACAAATAAACTGGTTTTATACATTCATTTTTTTATTCAAACCCAGAATAATATGTTTAATCCTTTAATGCAGGCCAAAGCACAGTATTGAGAGGTAATCTTTTTAGACAGAAGAGTGGCTCACACACACACACACACACACACACACTGTAGAAATCAGTGACACGTGTCCCCATGAGTCTGTGTGCATTCAGGTTGAAGTCCCCACCAGGCTAAAAAGAACACACACACACACACACACACACACACACACACACACACACACACACACACACACACACACACACACACACACACACACACACACACACACACACACACACACACACACACACAGTAGTAATGCTGAAGTATGCTGCAGGCAACTCTTATCAGTTAAGCCAATCCACCATCCCCCATCCACAACACAGACACACACACACACACACACACAAACCCACCCACACACACACACATACACACACACACTCATGTCTGGTTCACTATCTTTTTGGGGACTCACCATAGACGTAATGGTTTTTATGCTGTACAAACCATATATTCTGTCCTCCTACACTGCTCCTACCCCTAAACCAACCCATCACACAAAACTTTCTGCATTTTTACATTTTCAAAAGAACTCATTCTGTATGATTTATAAGCTTTTGTACCCATTAGGAAGTCCCCATGAGTGTGTGTGCATTCAGGTTTAAGTCCCCACCAGGCTAGAAAACCATTCACACACACACACAGAGGCAAGGTTTTTTGCTTGAAAACTTATACAATATTGCCCTCTACTGGTCATTTAAGGGAGAGCATAAGTGTTGAAAAAACAGAAAAAAAACAGAAAAAAACACAGTGTGATATATAGAATAACCAGCAGGTGGGAGTATAGCCTTATTTATGAACCATTACTAGTGTCCCAATTTGGTCTTTTTTAGGCTTTTACTAAGGGAAAACCGTTTGAGATATCCAATAACCGTTCGCATTTTAGCATCTTCTGTATATTTACTTCATGTTGTCTGAGTTTGGAGGAGATTGAATGAATCGCTTTTGAGGAGAAGGTAAAAACTCAGAGCTCGCTTTCCACTTTGTGTTATCTTCCAACCAAATTATCTGACTTCCTGTTGGTCAGAGCTAATGACTGTAAATTAGAAAGTTGTCCGGCTCGAAAAGTACAATATATATTCCGAGTTTGGTGACTGCAGATAAAACTAACCCCCCACTTTGGACAAAAGTGACACTTCCTGCTGCCAGTTGGTGGCGCTATAACTTTGACTCACAAAAGTCATATCCATGTGATCGTCCTCTTACAACGAACACACAGCTGAAGTTTCATCAAAATGAATTAATGTATGCAAAAGTTATAACACACTTCCTGTTTCCTTTTTCTCGCTATAAATTTGTCTCTTCGCCACGGCCAAACCGTTTGAGATATCAAAAAGTTGCTTGCAATTTAGCATCCTCAGTGTCTTGACTTCATGCTGACCGAGTTTGGTGCTGATCGGGTGAATCGTCTAGGAGGAGTATCGCAAATTCCACAGCATGCGTTTTCCGAACAACCCATAATAGCTCACTTCCTGTTGGGCTGACGCATAACTTAGAGCACGAAAGTTGTTCGGCCCGATGAGCTCTATATGTGTACCGAGTTTCATATATGTACGTGCAAGTGTGTTTGATTTATAGACCCCGTTTTCAGACCCCACTTTAGGGGGCGCTGTCGAGCCCCCCTGCCACGCCCGGGTCCCAGCCTCAGCCCGGCCCTGATGGCCGCGCATTCTGATGCGTGTGCAAAGTTTCAAGAGTTTTCGAGCATGGGAAGGGCCCCAAAAATGCCCAAATAGTCGGGTTAAAATAATAATAATAATAATAATTAAAGCTGCGAGCAGCGATGACGGGCCCAAGCCGGTGGCACCGCCACCCCGGTGGCATCAGCTTAACTGTGCACAGCAGGCCAATAGGCATTTAATATGGGAAAAAATAAATAAAGGGACTATGTCAAAGTCAATTGAATTCACCTCATTAACTGCAGCAACTGGTGCTGCTATGACCAGGAACCACAACCCTCACATCTCTGAGATCAATTACATTTTATTCATTAATTTTATGTCAGATGATGTCAAATGTCAATTTCAAATGAGTGCAGAATACTGTCCAAATGCTGAAGTTGTATTATCCTTACACTTCTCTTAAAAATAAATTAAGCCAAATCACAGAGACCGCAACAATGATTTTAATATCAGTGTCAGGTAAGAGTAATATGCGTGCATAAAATTTATGGAATTATTTTATCATTAAATAATTAGTTTAAAGAGGTGTCATACGTGATCTTTGCAAACACAGCACATGACCTTCTTTAAAGCCCATGTTATAGAAAACAATTAAAAGTATTGGGACATCACTTTCAATTATGTGCAAATATATTTTTTTGCAGCTCAAAATTTTGTAAGTTCAGAAGACCAGTATTTAATTAAAGATATAATATATGTTTTTGTTTTTTACTTATTTTTCACAATAAAGTGATATATATTTGTGATAGCCTATGATATGAAAGGGTTAAATTATGAAAACACAAGAGAAAAGGTGACACACACACAGAGTGAGAGAGACCCCCTCCACACACACACACACACACACACACACACACACACACACACACACACACACACACACACACACACACACACACACACACACACATAGTGATCCTAAGAGAGGGAGAGGGAGGGGGGAGGGGGAATGACAGACACAAAATCTAAACAGTGAGAGATCATTGTTTTTATTTCACTGTCTGAAAACACTGTTTTGCAATAACAACAATAGTTTTATCTTCAAAACAGTGTTCCCTAGGACATATCCAACCTGGTTACTAAATAAGGCTACACTTCCAACTTCTGGTTATTCTATATACCGGTAGCTCATTGGTTATCATTTTTGTCCTTAAACATTAATCTTCTCATTTTTAAGTTACACACACCAATTACTTTTTGTTGAAAAAGACAATTAAATGTGTTTTTTCCTTTGTTAGTATTTTTTTTTAAATATTTATATGTTTAATAATTATTTGTATTAACACAATTATTTAACTAATTATATAAAACAATATTGTCAATGCCCTACAAATAAACTGGTTTTATACATTTATTTTTTTATTCAAACCCAGAATAATATGTTTTATCCTTTAATGCAGGCCAAAGCACAGCATTGAGAGGTAATCTTTTTAGCGCACACGCACGCACACACACACACACACACACACACACACACACACACACACACACATACACACACACACACACACACACACACACACACACACACACACACACACACTCATGTCTGGTTCACTATCTTTCTGGGGACTCATAGACGTAATGGTTTTTATGCTTTACAAACCATATATTCTGTCCTCCTGCCCCTACCCCTAAACCTTCCCATTTCACAAAACTTTCTGCATTTTTACATTTTCAAAAGAACTCATTCTGTATGATTTATAAGCTTTTGTACCCATTGGGACCTCAATTTAGGCCCCTACAGTGACATGTGTCCCCATGAGTCTGTGTGCATTCAGGTTGAAGTCCCCACCAGGCTAGAACAACACACACACACACACACACAGTAGTAATGCTGAAGTATGCTGCAGGCAACTCAAATCAGCTCAGCCCATCCCCCCATCCACAACACCCCCCTTCACCCCCCCACCCCTGCCCCTGCCCCTCACACACACACACACACACACACACACACACTCATGTCTGGTTCACTATCTTTTTCTGGGGACTCACCATAGATGTAATGGTTTTTATGCTGTACAAACCATATATTCTGTCCTCCTACACTGCTCCTACCCCTAAACCTACCCATCACACAACTTTCTGCATTTTCACCTTTTCAAAAGAACTCATTCTGTCTGATTTATAAGCTTTTGTACCCATTGGGAAGTCCCCATGAGTCTGTGTGCATTCAGGTTTAAGTCCCCACCAGGCTAGAAAACCATTCACACACACACACAGAGGTAAGGTTTTTTTGCTTGAAAACTTATACAATTTTGCCCTCTACTGGTCATTTAAGTGAGAGCATAAGTGTTGAAAAAAAAAAAAAAAAAAAAACACAGTGTGATATAGAGAATAACCAGCAGGTGGGAGTATAGCCTTATTTATGAACCAGGCACTTGTGTTCTTATTTTGTGTTTTTTAGGCTTTTGCTACGGGACCACCGTTTGAGATATCCAATAACCGTTCGCATTTTAGCATCTTCTGTATATTTACTTCATGTTGTCCGAGTTTGGAGGAGATTGAATGAATCGCTTTTGAGGAGAAGGTAAAAACTCAGAGCTCGCTTTGCCACTTCTTGTTATCTTCCAACCAAATTATCTGACTTCCTGTTGGTCAGAGCTAATGACTGTAAATTAGAAAGTTGTCCGGCTCGAAATGTACAATATATATACCGAGTTTGGTGACTGCAGATGAAACTAACCCCCCCGCTTTGGACAAAAGTGACACACTTCCTGCTGCCAGTTGGTGGCGCTATAACTTTGACTCACAAAAGTCATATCCATGTGATCGGCCTCTTACAACGAACACACAGCTGAAGTTTCATCAAAATGAATTAATGTATGCAAAAGTTAAAACACACTTCCTGTTTCCCTTTTCTCGCCATAAATTTGTCTCTTCGCCACGGCCAAACCGTTCGAGGTATCAAAAAGTTGCTTGCAATTTAGCATCCTCAGTGTCTTGACTTCATGCTGACCGAGTTTGGTGCTGATCGGGTGAATCGTCTAGGAGGAGTATCGCAAATTCCAGAGCATGCGTTTTCCGAACAACCCATAATAGCTCACTTCCTGTTGGGCTGACACATAACTTAGAGCACGAAAGTTGTTCGGCCCGATGAACTCTATATGTGTACCGAGTTTCATATGTGTACGTGAAAGTGTGTTTCATTTATAGACCCCGTTTTCAGACCCCACTTTAGGGGGCGCTGTCGAGCCCCCCTGCCACGCCCGGGTCCCAGCCTCAGCCCGGCCCTGATGGCCGCGCATTCTGATGCGTGTGCAAAGTTTCAAGAGTTTTCGAGCATGGGAAGGGCCCCCAAAATGCCCAAATAG